>NC_142243.1:63829755-63982628 GCF_052056855.1 Sturnus vulgaris | reverse complement strand
ACTTTTCAAGGTTTTTATTTTGTGAGTTTTTAAGGAAATAGAATTTTCATCTGTCAAAACCCAGTTTCTAACTAGGTGTTTATGTGGGTTTGAACGAGAACAGCAAGCACAGATCTGACCCACCCTTCAGAACCACATCCAAGCACAGGTAAACGCATGCAGCACACCAGTGCTCCCAGTCCCTGGCCTCTGCTTATCTTTCATTTCCCTACTTAGCAGTTAATATTGGGTATTATTTTTATAATTCTCTCTTCTTTTTTTCCTATTCTGCAAAATGGAAACAAAGGTTTCCATCTGATTAATTGCCAGGTTTCCATTCTTTTTAATGTTTCCTCTCAAAGCAGTTCAGAATGAAAGTATTTCAGAAATGTGTGTAGACGGAAGCTACTGGAGATAATAATTTGTTTCATGGAACTATGTTTTACAAAAGGTGTGGTGCACCAGAAGGGCTGTTATGTGGCACAAACAACAATCAGTTTTGCGCAGCCTTTCATCAAAATCTTTGTTGCACTTTTTTCTTTTATCTCATCAGTGGAATGTCCTTGATGTCCCCAAAGCTCCAGACTGAAAAACGTTTGGTTCACAGGGTCTTCAGCAAGAGCTGGCCCTTGCTGAGCTGCTCTTGTTGCAAGAGTGCTTCTGAAGAGAGATGTTCCATATTTGCATGTCCACAGCTGGGTCCTATGGTCTGAGCTCCCCAGGAAGCAGGGGACCTGCCTGTCCCTTCAAGCAATGTGTAGTTGTGTGGATTTTCCAAACCTGCTGTGTTAGCCTCCCAGAGTTTACCTCCTGTTCTGAATTAGCTGATTTGACCTGACTGAATCTCATGAAAGCAGCCAGTTTTCTTCCTTGAAGCATTATTAAATTTTTAAAGCTCCTCTTGAATTACTGTTAAAGTTCTTCCACTCATTTTGTTGCCTGGAGCACCTCTCAAAAGTGCAGGCCAACTCATGCTGGAGTTTGGATGTGCTGCAAGATCGCAGCCTGGGACATGGAAGCTCTCTGTCATTTCTCAGCTAATGAGAAGCAAGGGTTTTGAAGTCCAGATACTCAAAAACAGGCAGAAAAGCAGCCTGATGCACATTGCGAGTGGTTGTTTGGAAAGTGTAATGCAAACATTTTTAATAAAATTTCAGGTCCTTAAGTGTGTTTGAGAGATGAGTGTTGTACACCTGCTCTCAAGTGCCTTTTTCCTAGTTCTCTAGTGCTGGCTGCGGGTTTACAGTGCTTTGTTCTTGGGGCAGAATAAATTTCCTTTCTAGTGGGGAGCACTGCGCATCAGCAGGGTTCTTGTATCAAGCCCTGAGTTGCAAGGGGGAAGGTTTTGTCTTCCCTAGGAGCCCAGCTGTGATTCTTACTGAATTCTTGCAACTGCATGTGGTGATTTTACTGTTGACATTGCTCTGTCAGTCCAGCCAGAGCTTGAGCCATTCTGTAGCTAAGCACAGCATGTGGGAGAGGAGAAAAGAGGAAAATACATTTTGTCATGTTTGCAGCTCTGTCACACTGGAACCACGTACAAATAAGAGTATTCTTCCAGCTACTATAATCTGAGATGCTTGCTGTAGGTCGTTTTAGCATCCAAGGAGTGCTGGAATCCAGGAACAGTCTAGGTGCAGTGGTTTTCACTGCCACGTCTCCACACTGGGGACAGCATCCACTAACACGCTGGGGGTTTCCACTGCAGTGGTGTGTCTCCAGTGTGAGTCCACTTAAATCAGCCTTTGGATCAAAGCTTCCCAGCCAAACTGGGTGGGGGTTTTGTTATGAAAAGGTCTGTCCCCAGTTAAGGTGGTACAAAGCCAATGCAAGAGTGCCATTAAGTGCTGCCACTGCTCTTGTCCAAGGAGCCACAACGAAGAGGGCATGTACTCCTCTTTGAACTGCAGTATTCTCCAGCAACAGATGCTGCCGTGGCTGAAATGAAATCCTGTGGCATTTCTTACAGCTCACATTATGGTGGTGACAGGTCATCATGCCAAAAGCAAATTTAATGCGTGACAGCTTTTAATTACATCCTTTTTTTTTGCCAGCTCTTTGCAGCCACCAGTTCAGATTCCCCAAGCCAGCCCAGGTTCTTGCCCACTGCTGAAGATTAGCAGCTGTGTTCCATCACCTAAGGATTTTTCCTGACTAGTGTGACCTTTCTCAGCCTAGTCCCCAGCAGGCTCATAGGTGGATTTCTTTTCCCTTATCAAACACATAAAAATTTTATTAGCCCCACCCAGCTTTTGTCTTCCATTCAGCAGCATGTGGCCACTCACTGAGTCACTTCATGGTTATCCTTTCATCTGACTGAGCAAAACCCCTGTGAATTAGAGGTTACAAAACAAGGCTCAGCCTTCACACAGGCAGGGCACAGATGTGTCCCAGCAGTGGCCACCTGCTGTGCTATAGGCACATTGTGTATGGTCTACACAGTGGCATCCTCCTGTTGTCCCTGCCCAGGTGCCCTCTTTGCTGGGTGATGCAAATAATGGCACTGATCTTTTCTATTTGGCATGCACTTTGCTGATGAAAAGGGCTATAAGGAAAAGAGGTGATAGGTGATGATAATAGGGCAAGTTGGATCCATTAAAAAGAAAAAGAAAAGAAAAGAAAGGAAAATAAAAAAGAAAAAAGAAAAGAAAAGAAAAGAAAAGAAAAGAAAAGAAAAGAAAAGAAAAGAAAAGAAAAGAAAAGAAAAGAAAAGAAAAGAAAAGAAAAGAAAAGAAAAGAAAAGAAAAGAAAAGAAAAGAAAAGAGAAAAGAAAAAAGAAAAGAAAAGAAAAGAAAAGAAAAGAAAAGAAAAGAAAAGAAAAGAAAAGAAAAGAAAAGAAAAGAAAAGAAAAGAAAAGAAAAGAAAAGAAAAGAAAAGAAAAGAAAAGAAAAGAAAAGAAAAGAAAAGAAAAGACATCCAAACACTTCTTTCTCAGAAACAGATCCCTGTTTTCACCTATCTCCAGGACGCTTCCATTCTTGAGAGCAGGTTACTCCTGCTCAAGTCCATCAAACTTTGAGACTGGTTGAATGGAAGAAGACTAAAGTCTCTTGGCCGTTCTCTACCCATGGAAAGAAAAGGGCACTCAGCAAATACTGCTGTGTGATTTGAGGTGCTTCTTTCTTTCCTCCATTTATTGTTTCTTTGCTTTACTTGATATGCCCAGCTGCACACACGCTGGTTTTTTATGAACAGCAGTGCAAGGTGGCTCATTTTGGAGGATTCCAGAGGATCACTATAGGCCACACTATTATTACATAAAGTCAATTAAAGAGCATACATGCACATCCCATTGATTTGATTTAGAACTAACGAAAGCTTCAGTAATGTGCAATTACAAGAAACTTAATGACCCCTTTATATTGAATGCAACTTCTGTGGCACCTAATATGCTATGATGAATTGCTCATTATGTGCAATGTTGGAAAAGCTTCTAAAAAGATTAATAATTGTATAATCGATAGAGAAATTCCGTTTTATTTGGCTTTTTTTAAACTCTGAAATCAGTAAGCCATAGAGATTATGGACCGTCTCTTGCATCTATTTTCCCTCCTGTACCCTCAGAATTTAAATATTTTTTCTAAAGCTAATCTGTCGCTTTTCCAGCATGTGGAGAAAAGCCCTTTCTTACGTTATGTAGAAATGGCGTTTGGCCTGATGCAGATGGCCATGTGAGGTCTTAAAAGTTGGTGTCAGCTGCCCACATAAATCACTAATGTTGAGCTGGGTGCCTGCACGTGGGATGCTTCTTTGACAGGGCATGAAGTCTCCAAGTAGCAGCCTTCAGCACTGGGCTCAGAGCTTTGTGGCATGGTCCAGTCCCACTCCCCCTCTCCCATTCACTGCTGGTGAACCTGGGAAGCTGCCAGCCCTTGGGGCCATCAGGTGGGCTTTAACCTTGCTTTTCTCACCTTAGGATACTTTGAGAACCTCTTGTCTCAAGTGTTACCCATGCTTCAGTTGGCAACTAGTTGTGAGGTACAGCAAACTTTGACAGATGGGATCAGGAATATGAGAGTAAAAAGACAAAAAAAAGGAAGTTTCGTTTCAGTGATATTCAGGATTTAACACTGCCGGAGATGTCTGGAGGCTAGAAAAGTACGCAAACGCTGATTTGCTTAAAATTTGTTTCTAGTCTTGTCATGCTTCAGGGCACGAATCATGAGTTCTGAATGCCGGGGTCTGACAGCACTGTTTCACTGTTGGGCACTAGATTGAAAAGGAGAGCTCTTCACCAGGACCAATTTGCACTATAGTATTGCTTATGACAGGGGCAAATTCCTGTTGTCTATGGCAAAGGGATGCATGGTCTTCCCTACTCCTTCCGGAGTGGTACCCACAAAGCTTCCAGCAGTACTGACCTCAGGTTTTGGCTGCCTTAGGTAATATTTGTGTAATTTGTCTGTTGTGTGGAAATTTTGTGTAAAAAGTAAAATATGTCTGTTTTTTTCCCCTTACAGATGTTCTTAGGAACGTAAACACATCATTTTGGTTAAAATGTGGTTTATTTGTTCATTGCCCAGCCTTATCCTCACACGTGTGTGTATGTGTGTGTAAGATGAGGCTTGCATCATACTGGGGCAGATCCTGCAGCCTCTGCACAGCCCAAATCCCTGTCTGCCCAGGCAAGGTTGGCCTCAGTGAGGGCTGCCTGAAATTCCTCTTGAGTCTCTTTGAGGGCAAATCAGATAGAGTGAAGCCATCCTCAGACTAAGAGTAAAAACAGGCTGAAGTTTAGACTCTAGTATGTTGGAAATCACTGCAGCTCTGCTGATTCCTGTGCTAATTTCTAGCAGCCGGGGAATTCATCCCTAAGTGTTTGCAGAGCAGGAGACGCAGGGCGTTTCCAGAGCTGCATATGGGAGGAATGAAAAAAAAAAAAAAAATCGAAACCCAGAAATCTTGGTGTGATAGGATGGGACTCATTTAGTCTGGGCACATATTCAAGAGCCCCAGTTAAATTGCTGCGGCACAGTGCTGTCATCACACTACAAGGAACCTTTCCCATTAGCCCTCCGCAGCGCAGCCGCCCTGGGAGACATGGAGCTGTTAAACTAAATCAGGCAGAGGGTAGAGCAGGTAGGAGAATGACTCCGTGGTAATGGCTGTCATGCACAACAATGCCTTCCACCGTGCCAAGCTGACGTTCTTAGGGGAGGATCATGTTTTATTAAAACCTGCTACTTGTTGTCGCTCACTTGCTCCACTGTCCTATTCACTGTCTCCAAAAATAGCATGCCCTGTGGTAGTGGCTTATTATGATTAAACAGATAAAAATAAGTTTAAGGTTTAAACACATCCAGGACACCTGAGGTAATACAAGATCTGACTTCTTTATGGAACGTGTGAAGTTATATTTTCCACTGCTTCACAGGACTTGTTTTGTTTGGTTTTTAATTCAGTAAGCTTTCATGTGATCTATAGTTTTGCATTACAGTCTGGCACCTCAGAAATTTATATCATTGTTTTCTGATGTTTTGCCTCACTCACAGGACGATACATACTAGTTTTGGAAAAAGAGTTTCTGTAAGAAAAACCTGGTTTTTTTCTGTGATTTGAGTAACAATTCTATGTTGTTTGTTGCAGCTTTCATGTGTCAAAAAGTAGCGATGCTTATTAATAGTGAGGAAATGATAAAAACTGTAGAATTTTAGTCATGGGATAGTTTATACTAGTAACTTAATTCTTTTAGTCACTGTATGTGCAACTATATTTAGCCATTTTTCCCTTAAAATAAAATCTCTACATGGAGATAAGAAAAAAAATCTTTCCTCCAGTATTTTGGGCTCCTCTGCATTCATTTGCAACTTTGAATTTCTCTTCAGTGATTCTAATATACGGCATTTCCTCTAAAAGAAAGGCATATGAGAGCACAGAAGCCTGATGGATCAAGATATGGCATCACTGCTGGTGGAAAAAATCCGAGGGCAATAATTATAGGCAGCAAAGTGATCGTCATTCTACAAAGCATTACTACAGGTAGTGTGGTGTCAGTGTCAAACTCATACAGTCACTCCAGAGCTATGTGTCCCCAGCTCTCTTCGTGTGCTGAATAGTGACAGCAGAAATTCAGAGCACTTGTGGGTACATCCACGCTGTGTAATGAGCTGTGTGGAGACATCCCTGACCTGGGTGTCGCTGTAATTGTATCCATGTAAGGCTTGACCTGAGCTAGTGGGTTCTGCCAGAAGGCAAAAACAATGAGCCAAACCAAGGCGGGTTTGCTTTCAGGAATGCTACTTGTTGCTGGAGGTTGCTCAGACAGTCCACAGAGACCTTCTGGAGGCTGTGACACAGAAGTTGTGCAGTCTGACCAGTGTCAAACACCATTCAAATGAGGTCTCCAGTCATGGCATCGTGCTGCTTGGGCAGTTACAGCCACCTGAAAGACGAAGCGTTGTTGTCCGGACATGGCAGAATCGGAGTGTGATTTACCACAGGTTTTCCACACACGTAGCTTGAAAGGTGCAGCTGCTATTACTTGTATTTTCCACGTCATGTGAACCAGTCAGAGCAGGCTGCTTTTGTTCATTTTCATCAAGAGAGCATTACAGCATCTCAGCCTCTTGTCTTCAGTTCTGCTCCATGTTGGAGGCAGTGGTCCCCAGCAGACACAGGTGGACATGAAGTAACCAGCAAAGGTTGGTCAGTCAGCTGTGGGTAGAAACTTCATGTGACCCTGCATGCCTGGATGTCTTGGGACATGCCAAGTGGCACTTTCTATTGATAAGGAAACCGAAAACCATCCTCAAGGAGCTGAATTGATGCCATTGCTATTTACAGGGCAACAGAGGCATGTGAATCACAAGGTGTCAGCTCAGTGCAAAACCTCTGAGTGTCCTTTTGCCTAAACTCTTATCACACCTCTCTGTCTATTAAAAAAGAGTGAAGTGCCACAAAGCTCACTTGTGGAAGAGTGCATCATAAAGGGGCACAACAGTAAATACAACCTAGAGTTCCACTCCTCCGTCTTCTTGTGCAAACCTTTCTGGGCTCCTGCTTGGACATGGATTGAAGTCATGGGAACAATGGTCTTTGACTTCCACATCTGTTACAAGACAGCAACTTCACCCAGCCAGAAACTACTTGCAAAGTGAAAAGGGATGGGATATGTTTTCAAACTGATACCATTCACCCACAAAACTGTAGACTCAGCTCTTCGTAATTGTGAGTTTGACCATGGCTCTTAGCTCACTTCTCATTTTTTCAGACTCTTGAGGGACATTCACCTTTAGGAGTATGAAGTCTTCCAAACTCTCTTATTTGTATCCCCAAAAAGCTCCCCAGTTGGGGAAAACCTGTGCATGTGCCCTCTCCCAAGTCCCTGCACCACTGACCTTGTAACTTCTTTACTCTGAGCAGGATCAGTGTCTGAGCTGGAAGGCAGAATTTTGTCTCTGAAGAACAGGTATTTTATTAAAACAGGCGGCCACATTGTTATATTAGTAGTCGGATGCAAGGAAAGCAAAAATCTGCAGAAATTTAAAGTCTTGCCGGTTGATGGAATCCATGTACAGCCACCAAATGTTAAAAATACTACATTTCCTATGAAGTTCACATCTATATATGGAACCCACATTTGTACAGATATATCTGGTTGTCCTGTTCTGTGCAGGAACCCAAACTGGTTCATCGGTAAGACACTGATTTTGCTAATTAGTAAAGCAGAAATTTCCATTGCAAGGGCATTTCAAAGCAAAATTAAGTACAAGAGGAAAAAACTTATTAAACTAAAATGTGGGGTAACAGCTCACCACATCCTGCTACTGTGGCATCTGCTGTTTAGCAAAGGAAAGGTTCCTCTTTCAAAAGCCTTGACAGGTAGAGAGGTCACGTGTTACCTGCATTTCTCAGCATTATTATTTTTTTACTTTTCTGTCAGTGGAAAAACTGAACATGACAATGGAAAATACCAGTTGAGAGAAGGCAATGTGGGGAACTGTAGGTGTTAGCTATGAAAGCGACAGTGGCCTCCCCCACCAAAGCCAGCAGAAAAACAGTGAAAAAAAAAATCTGATGACAAAGGCACTGTAAATCATAGTACTCAGCTGTTTGGTCTGATAGGGATCAACCTGGTGCTTTAAGGGAAGTGTTGTGCTTCTCTAGGCATTGAAGATTAAACATCATGCATGCTATCCCAGATCTGCTGCTAATCTGTACGTAGGGTCTGCAACAAGCTGGGTAATCATTTCAATCTCATCTATCCTGGCCATAAAACAGGTCTTTGTTAGTACTCAGGTTATATTGTTTTAAAAATTAGTGTCAAGTCATTGCAACCTTTCTTTGAAGAATGTTCTGCTTATTCAAAACCCAACTACTCCTGGAATGGTACTGCAGACATGAATGGATGTGTATCCAAGCAGCTAGAGAATCAAAGACCAGTGTTTGCTTTAGGAATGAAACTCAAACCTGGGCCAAAATACTGCTTGCACTGAATACTGCTATTCTGTGGACCTCGGAAAATCCTCTTGTAATTGTAGCAGGTTTTTAAATCAAAACTTGAGCATCCAAGACTGCAAACAGCTGATTCTCCTTAACTATATAATAAATATTTTGTTACAAATGTGAGAGCCAAGAGAAAAAATGCCAATTATTTGCATGATCAGATTTTGCCTCTCTGGGAAAGTTCTGCATTGGTCCTACAGGACCAAGTGGAGCACTGAGGATACCAAAGGGATGGATGGCAAAGGAGATAGTGAACAGGGAACAGTCAGCTCATTTACTTGAAACATGAATTAAATTTACAAGAAACAAATTTAAAACAGAAAAAAATACTTTTTCCACCCTCACATCTGTACACTGCAGAACCCATTGCTACAGGAAACTATGAAGGCCAAAACAGGTTCAGAAGGTTATTAGAAAACTTAATGGAAGAGTTCACCAAAGTTCATTAGAAGCAAGGATGCAGACCTCTGTCTCACTAAGTCCTCCAGCGAAGATGTACTAGAGGAAGCATCACTCGAGGTGTGATGGTTCTTATGCTCTTTCTCAAAGAACTGACAGTAGTGGTAGTTGTAACACTGGTATGGATGGGCACACAGGATGCTTCAGCAGAACCATACTTCAGCGACAGAGATTTGATTTGTTGTTGGGAAGGAAGTCTTGGGTCAGCCTACAACAAGAATATTGATGTTTTCTTGCCAAACAAAAGCAAAATCAGTTTGAGGTCAAACAAAGCATGCCAAGACATTCTATTTGATGCAAAATGAAACATTTCCTAGCATGCAACAAAAATGTTAACATGTTTTGGAGTATTAAAAGGAAGTAAGTTTTCCAGAAATCAGAAATAAAAAATGTGGGGAGTCCTCATGGGAGTGCTGGAGTGCTGGGTCATGCAGTCGGGGGTGGTGGGGAGCATCCTTCTAGCCAAACCCATCAAGCATCACCCAGCAGACTTCAAATGTCCTTGCCTCCCGGTTTTCCCACCCACCAGAGGGTTTTACTTGCAGCCTCAGGTGTCTGGGCAGGCAGTGAGGGAAAGCCCGCTCGAACCACACTTCCCCTTTCATCTCTGCTAGCGGTCTGCTGCTGCAAGGTCAGCTGTGCTGCCACGTATTCCCCCACCCGGGCTTTCTGCGTGCACTCTTGTCCTTCTCTGCAGGTTTTTCCACTGCATTATTGGGAATATTCTGCATTTTTGACACTGAAGTGGGTAAAGGGGAAACAGCAAGTGAAATAGTGAAATAAAGAGAGCTGTCTGAGCCACACTCAGAGCACTTTGGAGGAGAGAGATGTTGAGTGTCCTCTTGGTGGTTTTGGCCCTGTTTGATTGTGATGTCCAGTGGCAATGGATGTACTTGGGTTGAGGTTCAGCTGTCTCCCAAGTCCCTGATGACATTGTCTAGTGACTGTTGTTGATCTGCTGCCAGATGTTGTTGCATGAGGACACCAGGCTTACTCATCAAGGTAGCAGAAGTCCGCCACTCTTAAGAAAATAATTTAAAATAAAAACAAGCAATATAACTGCTGTGAATAAAAAAAAAAATATATGGTTGATTTCAGCTGGGGACAAATTGATTTGACTACTGAGAGAAGGAGAGAGTGTGACTCAAGGAGCATCGTGGTCTCATGGCCTGAGCCAAAGCAGGTGGGCTCCCAGCTGAAAGGAAAAGTTGTGTCATATCTGGAGTGAGGCATATGTCCTCCAGCACTCAAGTGACAGAGGGTACCTGGAGTGACTGGAAGGGACAGCATCTTGAGTGCCTAGGCTGGTTTTGGGGATGAACCTTCAGCTCATGTCGTGAAGTTGCTTCCAAAGTACCTTTGCTACATGCTTTAATAGGGGAAAGTGTGAACTAGCAGACTAAGGCTGTTGCTTTTGAAATTTTCCCTGGAAGAATCAACCAAGAGTAACTCAGCAAGTGCTACAGCATTAGTCAGAGATTTAAGATGCTTTGGTGTTAATCCTGACTGAGATGGGGAGGCTCTTCACATTTCCACCTCCGTGTCCTCATGAAATACCAGTGATGTTTATGTTTGCATTTTACAGAAGCACTGTGAAGATTCATTGTTTATTGCTTCTAAGCACTAAGTAACTGTACAAAGAGTGAGGATAGCCCTGACTAGTGTCTTTATTTTATTTGATTTAAGAGAAGCTTTGAGGGAAAATTATCAAAATGATGATGCTGCCTGGCTCGTAGGAGGATTTTTTTTCATTGTCCCATAAAACACGAAGGTATTGCCATATGGTTTTGCTGCAGACCCAAGAGTATATCACAAAAGCGATCTTTGCAAAAGCATCATGGCAGAATCATTCCACAGAAGTATGCTGTTGGCATTCAAGGCAGAGACTCAGTCCCTAAAGCCCTCAGGAGTCTGGCCACGTGTAAATGGGGCGGCTCTTCTGGCTGGATTTGGACACGTGCAGAGCAGTCCTTGCCTCAGTGCAGGGCTTGCCTCTTGAGTTTGTTTTTGCTGTTTAATAATATTAAAGATGAGCTCCACGGCACTCTCAAGAGCAAGAACTGCTTTGTCTTCTCACAGTTTATTTCCATGCTTCTTAGTTTGCTGCTGTAAATAGATAGTTACAAAGGCAACTGATATTTCCTCTCTAAAGTATGGTGTGTGTATCCATTGATAGAATTGGTTTTGGTGGCCAGGACCTGTGACACAAATCCTGACTGATTCATATTCTGCAATTACTAAGCGGGCAATAGGTCTGCAGGAAAAAAAAAAAAAAAAAGCCATAAAAGCCAACACCAAACATACCCAACTAATTGCTTCAGGAAGCTGGTTTTACACAGGCTTGGTCTTTTCCAGTAAACACATGAAGTTATCTGGATTACTGTGAAGAGCAGCCCACAAGGGAAGGAAAATGCAGGCCTTTCCGTGGTGCCTCCATGACGTGGGCACGTTTCCCAGTCCTGGCAGTTTTAGGGAAACTCAGAAGCAGTGATAGCCCTGTTGATGGCATTTTGTCTATCTCCGTGTAAATCAGGTGGTGGCAGTTGCTGTAGGGAGGTGGAGTGGAAATAAAAGGGATGTTGTGTAGTCCACTGTCAATGACCTTTGCCAGGTTCAGTCATTTCCTGTCCATCTGCCAAAAATCACATGGACATAATTGGAGTGTGGGAAACTGTATTGCTTGATGATCTTCAGGGGAGGGGGAAAAGAAAGAAAGAAGACTTGTGAATAAAGAAAACAACACTTTATCAGTGGAGATGCAATCTGACTGGCTGATGGCTGAGATATCAGACGTTGTTTATTCTCTCCTCTGACTCTTGCCAGGAGAGTTTTTTTAATTTGTTTGTCCCTCTCATCTGTTTGTGTGAATAGAAGTAGAGTGCATGTCCACGTGTGTTGGTCACCGCGATGGGAGGGTGTATATTTAAACATGTTACCAGCTCCAGGGAATGGGCAAGCATGCAGCAGTTTCCTCTCTTCTTTTTTTTTTTTCCCTAGTATCGACCCACAGTGGAAAAAATCAGCATGTGAAGTTGTATTCTATCTAGGCATTGCAGCTGCACATACCCAAGTTGAGTGACTGGCAGCTTTCTGCCAACAGTACCTACCATGGCTAACATAGTTTCCAAGCATCTCTTTTTGTGGAAGAAGTAGATTATTCTAGGATCTCCTGTGGTCGTCCTGACTTTACATTTCTGAGGCAGTTCTAGAGCAAATGAAATGTTTTATCTGTAACCAGTTTGAAATGTTAAGTATGTTTGATGCAGCCAAGGATCCAGGATGCTGCTGATTTTGTGATGCCTGGTTTTACGTGGTATTTAGCATGTTAATAACCTTGGTTAATCCTGCTGGGTTTGCACTGTGATCAGCCTGTACAAGATACCTTGTGATGTCACACTTACTGTTCAGAGTTGTACTGAAGCTGTCAAGGAACGAGTGCAAGTTTGGGGGGGCTGTGGACTGAGGACAACTGCCTGCAGCAGCAGGATGCTAATCAGTTCCTTTTCTTGTCTTCTTTCTTTGCAGTAAATGAAATTATAAGGAATGACCTTTCCAGTACCAATGTCCACTCATAGCTTTGAGTGTGGGCCTGGTATGAAATACACACTTTTGACTTGGCTGGCACGTCACCTTGGGTCGGGAGATGCCGAATGAACTGAAGACGATGCCTGGTACCACTCTGATCTTCCACCTTAATGAATGTCAGGAACTGAAGATTTACCTCTTGCTTACAAAGAAGTAGCTCCTCAACTTCAGCTGATGAAACAGCTTTTTTTAAAGAAAATCATCTCAAAAGAGAGAAGACGGAGTATGCTCCAATACGGCGCATTTCATGGGACAAAACTAGGAAACTCAGCAAAATTTGAGCGCTTCTTCCCGTTGCTGATCCTTTTGGCATGGCACCGCTGGAATACAGCCCTGGAAGTGCCTTATTTTACCAGGTTGTGGCATCAGGGCTTTTTTAATAAGCTTTGAATTTGCTACCGTTAAAAGTGTCGGTAGGTGCAGAAACTCTAGAGCTTGAATTCTGGAGAGTGATACTGGAAAAAAGCATAGGACTCTGCAGCAGAGTAGGGAGAGCAATCCTGACTCCAGTAAGACACGTTTATGAATTCCAGAATTTCCTCAGCTTTTCCTCTGCTGTAATGTACAGCCTATTGCCTTATTCTCAGTGCATTTCAAAAGCCTCCTGATTCGTCATCATCTCAGCTTTCTTTTGCATTTTGCCTTTATAACGTGCTAATGAATCATAGGGTTGGTAGTAGTAGCATGGTAAGACTTTGATTTTGATCTGGCTTCTGTCATAGCACAAGTGAGTTGAATAGCACAAACTAAAAAAGGTTGATGGACAAAAAATTGAAATCTATCTTTTACATGATAGATGAATGTGTATGCATGTACATACATACTAGTATATATGCATATATTTATATATGACAAATAATATAGATGATTGCCTAGTAAGGGCACTGAATTTAGCAATAATTTCAATTTCTGAGAATGCATTTCAAATCCACAGCAAATATTTCAGCTACTTCCTTTGAGGGTTTGTTGCACCTAAAGCAGGTATGCATTTTCTTTCCTCATGCAGTTAAGCAAGCACTTTAGATAGGCAAGAAGGATGCATACAAGATACATGTTATTTACCAAATGTCAGAATATGAGTTATAGTAACTGTAAATACCATTATGGAAGAGTGTAAAATATTTGTTCAGTTATAATGTTATTATTCCGCAGAAGCCTTATAACTCTCTGCTACATGTATGGAAATGGATGTTACCAAAAACCCACCTCGGTTTCACACGCGGCGCTGTATAGTGTGTTTTCGGATTAGCTAATGTTCCTAGAGCTACAGGTAGGCATGTAGTGTAGCCTTCAACATTGTATTTTTTACAATCAACCGCTTATTATATAACTAGCAACGACCTATTACTTCACATAACCAAAAAAATAAATTAAAAAAAAAAAAAGAAATAAAAACAAAACTTAAATAAAATAGCATGACTAAATTAAAAGTGTTTAACATTAATATTGTGCCTTAGGAATCTGTGCCCCCTCCTGGAAACACATCCAAACTACACCCCCGAGCTGGGGTGGCTCCTTAACTCCAATGCAATGAAGACTGAACAGGTTTCACAAAAAAGTGAAATCGAACTAAGTGTTTTAAAACATTCTTCTGTATAATTATGTCTTACTTTCTTTAGGGAAAAAAAAATTGAAAGCCATATTTGTCACATTTGCACATTACTGTGAAGACATGAGAATATAATATGGCTCTATGTACATAATATGCTGTTACTGGTCCTTATAATAGTCTGTTATTCCTCACCTGTTTAATCCCAATTATTTACCCTGTATTTAGCACTGTAGACGTTGCATGAAACGTTTCTTATAGACTGCCATATGAAAAGTTAAAAAGCTCGACAGATGTCAGCTTGACTTGTAGCTAGAAAATAGAACTAATAAAGCAAAATGTTTTGCTGGAAGCTAGTCTTAGAGTGGTTCATTTTATGTTATCTTGAAAAAATCTTCTTTTCTCATATAAAATAGCATTTTTACATTATATACATATGTGTCTCCATCTCTTCTATATGAAGCTGCTTGCATCCTGCTAATATAACCATCTTAGTATGGAAGCAAAGTCTCCTGTCAACAGACTCCTCTTCATTTCCCCTCTGCATTTAAAGATATTGCTCCCAAGAAGAGGAAATCATATATTATATAATCCTCAGATTTTATTCTCTCGTTATTTCAGAAAGGTAAATAAACTGTGCATGAAGGAGTCTCTGATTATGCCAAAGCATTTTTTTAATCATATACTAAATATCTTGGGTGAGGCTTTAACCGTGCGGGACAATGCACACACACACACACACACACACACAGAGGCACATTTCAGCAGTAATCTTAGCAAAGTTTTCAAATGTATGGTTTGGCTATGTTGCAGCTCCTTCATTCTGATTTTTATTTTCCTCTTTAAGCTATTTTGGAAAAAAAAAAAAAAAAAAAGACCCCAACCTGTTACTTTTAAGTCTGGATAATGGAAGATTATGCATCTGTTGTATATGTATTCATAAAATAAAAACGAAAGCAGAAATATTTCCTGTATGAGACTGCTATCTTGTTTCTTTACATGTGTTATGGTTGTTGCTGTCAGTTTAGGAAAATGGTTTTCATCAACCTTTTTGAAAACAAAGCAAAACCAAAAAGCCACAACACTCTGAACTTGGAGCGTAGGTATGTTCAAAAATAGGTACATTCAAAAATACCTTTGCCAAGGATGATTCTGACTATTAAAAAGAGCCCTTTGGATGAATTTTAAGTGGTGAAACAAGCTACCTTATTGATTGTGCAACAAAGTACTTGGCATCTGTGTGCGTTGCTTGTACAAAAGTTTCATTTGCTCTCCCTGGAACTATTTCTGAAACTTGTGGGTTACCAAGGGTAGGCTTGGGATCTGTGGCCTTCAGTGCAGTAGATAGAAAACATATTTCTGGTAGGCTGGAGGCTTTGGTAGCCCTGAGAGAAAAGGGCTGGCCATGGGCTGGCAGGAGGGACCTCTGGCCACCAGCTGCCTACGATGTGATGGATGGATCTACCAGTATGATGTGTCCTGCTCCCTGAACCTCCTCACTGCTCTGCCCCAGAGGAGAAGGGACGACAGGAGGGTGTCAGCTTAGTCAAAGCTGGGCTGAACACAGCTCTGGGCTTCTGTCAGCTCATCAGGTGGTGCCTCTGTATGCACCAACATCTGACACCATGAAATGCCATGAAATGCTGACAAAACCTGAGCTGCTTCAATTTCTCAGGACCAAAGGCAAGTTAAAAAGTGTACAAGCACGCTTACCACAGTAGTCTTGAGTTTACATAAGCACTTAAAAACCGTTCAAAAATTCCTCAAGGAGAAGGAAACAAAAATATGCGTTGAAGTTTTTGTTGAAAGACCTTGCTCTGCCTTGGGTTTCTCTTCCTGTAAGTATAAAGTGTCACTCTGCTCAGTCCATCACACCTTGCTTCCCTGGGGCTGGTACCCTACCCCTGGCCATTTAAAGAGAGGCAGATGCTCCAAGCTCATCAAAACCCAGATAGGGCCCAGCTCTTCAGAGACTGATAGTCAAAGAACTCTTTCTCTGCTTCCTAGTCTCGAGGGTGGAAATAGTGGTTTTTATGCCTCATGGACAGCATGAGCTGTATGGTTGATGAGGCTCCTGGAAAAGGAAAATAATGAAAACTCAGTCACAAATTCTCCTGGAGACCATGACATTTTGTATCACAGCAAAATGTCACAAACTGAATTCACTCAAGCAACGTACTTCAGTCATTGTGTTACCTGGCTTCCTGAGAGCTTCCTTTCCCTCCCATTTCCACACATCCTTCATTCAAAGCACAGCAGACCCAAGCACAGCTACATTAACCATATCTTGACCAGACTTCTCCAGGCAAAAATAGCCTTCAGCAAAGTCCTGACTACTTTCATTCATAACCAAAGCAGAAGGTGAATCCCACACATCCATCTGGTACTGTTTGACTAAATAGCCTTGCTGGAGTCATGCCTTTGAGATTTTTCCTTTCCAGCTGAAAATGGCAAATTTTGAGGAGTTAAGTTTCTTGGACAGAGTTGTACAGCCTTGAAGCTAAGCTTTCCTTCACCATGTGTATAATTTTATTGCATTCATCACTGTAAATCTATTGAATTTGTCTCAGTAAAAATAAAACAAAATCTCCCTCATCAAGTACATTACAGAGGAGTGTTAAGGTGAATGGCATAAAATCATTTTAGTTTCTGTAGCTCTTTTTCAAACAGAGTCTAATTTTATGTCATAAGCAGTAATTGGATTGTTCATCAAGCTAAATTGAGTCCTCTCTTCTTCACCTTTACACACACTTGCCCAATATGGAGGTCAAGCTCTTGCCTGTTTTAGTTTACCCATACAATTTCCTTTTTCTCAAGAAGTTAATATTTTTCTTCTTTGCGCTTCTTTCCAAAAAAGTAAAAATGTTTTGATTCTCTTCAGGTAGCCAAATAATTTGTTCTGAGCAGATTAATTACAGATTCTCATACTGTTGGCTTTAATTTCAGGTCGTCCTTGAATCCAAAACTAGCTTTTTTTTGGCCAAAGAGACTGTCTTTTTGTACTGTGCAAACTTGTAGAGCTTTACGATTCAAACGGTTGTGTTTTCAGGATTTAAGACAACTGGTAGTGTACTTGGAACTTGCCATCACCTATGGGCACATTAGCAGGTGTCACTTGGGCTGAAAAGTTGCTGACTGTAGTGCTTCCTTAGCTACTTTCAGAGACAGATAACCCACAAGTCATTCTTTGCAGATGTGGCAAATTCATTTTCAGTCATTTTAGGAAATCCCTTTTTTTCAGCTTGGGGAAAGAGTTTCTAAAGATGCCGTCAGCATCAGTTTCCAGCACCTCTTCTGAATTAGTTTCACACTCAGCTCCTGTACCCGTCCTGTTTCCAGTGCCGCTGATGGAGAGCTTTTGGGTCCAGAGTAACAAAGCAAACACTGGCAGTGGGTACTGGTGGCAGAGCTGCAAAACCTCCAGGAGCACACATGGTGTGGGGTCCCAAAACTTGGTGTGATGGTGTTCCCATCCAGCCAGGGGACACTGCAGTCATGCCAGCTTCATGGGGGGAGGAGAGACCTCTGGGCTTTGCCAGAAAATATTTCAGTGCATGTCACGAATCTTTTAACTGTAAAATCTGGGAGTTTTCTGGTCTGGTTTGTTTTGGTTTTTAATAGGAAAAATTACATTTCCTCCAACATGAAATCATTTACTCTACTTACTTTTTTGGGGTCCTTTTTTCTTTAATTTTCTACATGGAAAATAAAAACCACATATTATTTTGGATCAGGTTGGTCCAGACTGCACCTTCTTTCCCACTCTCTCTCCTCCAAATCTTCGGGATGGGCTGCTTTCCCAGACAACGGCTCCCCCTCCACCCAAGCAGAGCCGCACAGGCGTCACATGTACACTGCCTCTGCTCAATTTCTCCAACAGTTTCTTTGCAGGAAACTCCTTATGGATCCTTCCGGCCTCCCTGGATCCTTTCCAGGGCTCCTGCCTGGGCCGAGTTAATCCAGCTCTCATCTTCATGGCAATCTCTTCTTTTTATTTTTTTTATTTTTTTTTTCCCGGAGGTTTCTTGTACATTTTAATTTAGAAAACAAATCAGCCCTGGTCAGATGACAATACCAAATTAAGCCTGCACCTTTTTGTGTATATAATGAGTTACTCTTGTGCTTTTCCCCCACCCCACAGACAGAGAGCCACTCCTCTGATGCTGAGCCCCATGTACCCAGCCAGCACATCACAATGGCTCTGGCAGCAAACTTCCTGGGAAGGCAGCAGGAGCCACAGCCTTTCCCACCCAGCACCAGCAGCCAGGCAGGGAGGGGAGACCCACCACAGCACAGCCCATGGGGTCCTGGCTGCACTGCCCCACCGGGGCTCAGCGTGGGCTGGGAACAGCCACAATTCAGCACACCTGTGGAAACAAACCTGGTGCCAGTGAGCCCCTGGGACGTGCCCCAGGGAGACCATGCTGGTCAGAGCAATTAAAGTGGGTTTATGGTGCCTTCTCCACCCAGTAGTGGGGGAAGATGGGAGAAGGGGCTCCAGGGCCAAGGCTGAGCAGCAGAGGCGATGCGTGGGAAGGAGGGAGAGCAAACTCTGCCTGACTTGCAGGATGAGTCTGCAGAGGTGGGTGTATGAAAACTCATCTGTTTTCTTTAACTTTCCAATTGAGCAGTGTAATCTGGGCAGAGGAGGTGTGAAGGGGGGAACCCCAGCACTCTTTCCCTGTCCCTCCTTGTCTTCAAGAGCAAAGTTCTCTCGTCAGGGAAGTGCCCTTGGGAGAAAGAGGGACTGGGTTTTTTCAGGTGTTCTCTGGTGCAACCCCTCCCATGACTGGTGACCCCAGCCATGCAAATGACAATTAAGCATCTACACAAGCACTCAGACCAGTGTAGGAGTTTCTGCTTTGGTTTTCCTTGCAGTACACGTTGCCACTAACACTTTTGAAAGCTAGTTTCGAGAGAGGCAAGTGAGATGAGAAAACTCTCACTAAGAAATTAGAAAGTCAGTAGTTTCAGAGTTTAATCCATATAATGTGAGGGGATGTGCCAGAGGGATGAGACAGCACTTTGGGGGCTGCTCCCCTGGAGCACGACATGCCTGCTGAAGCACAGCAGCGAAGCACCTGGCTCACCCCAGGGCCACCCTGAGGGCAGGTGATTCCTTGAACCTCCCTGTTATTAGGAGGAAATTCTTTGCTGTGAGGGTGGTGAGGCACTGAACAGGTTGCCCAGAGAAGCTGTGGATGCCCCATCCCTGGAAGTGTTCAAGGCCAGGTTGGGGCTCTGAGCAACCTGGCTAATGGAAGGTGTCCCTGCCCATGGCATGGAGTTTGTGACTAGATGAGCTTTGAAGTCCCTTCCAACCCAAACCATTCTATGATTCAATAGCAACACTTCTTGCTTGTAAGCTGGTAGGTGCTGGAGACCTTTGGCAATGTTTGTAGGCACAGGGTGCCAGGGCATCTCTAGCAGTGATCCCAGCTTACAGAGAGGGATGCTGCCTTTAGCAGACCAGCCCCTTGGTATTGCTGCCAGTGACCAACAGGGCCAGGACCATGGCATTAGCAGGATGTGAAGCAGGTTGTCCTGTCGTAAAGAGCATCAAAAATGCATACTCTACCCCATCCTTTCTAAAATATGTGCATGTACCAAATAGTGATTAAAGAAATAAAACTCGGTCCTAAAAATAATAATGGAAAATTATTGTTATATTTGTGGTTCCATTGTACATTATCTATATGAGCTGTACAGGTCTAAGAAGTCATTGATTGACTAATAATGTTAAATAACTTCTTATATAACACATTGTGTCCTTAAAACATTTTTGTGGCGGAAGGATGTGCATTTTTGGTGACTCAAGCGCACAGTCTGAGCTCTAAAGCAGTGGTCAAGCCTAGGAACAGCACATCACTCATCACTGCTACCTCCTGTCCAGGGGTTGACCCCAAACCCCCCGTGTCCTGTCGTCACGGGCAGTGTTGTGAAGTGTGGGATAACAGACGCCGTGCGTGTCTGCTGACGCACTCCAGTCCCCATGCAGATGGCAGCACGGCTTTCCAGTGTCACTTCCACAGCCGGCCGGGCTGGCTGATGGAAAACACAGAAAGGCCTTTTCTTTTGGGGCAGATATGTATCAGTTTAATGTATCTGAGCTGCTCAGCTTGAAAGGAAATACACTGAGGCAGCCTGGCCCTGGGGTTTATGCTTTACATAAAGCTGGAGCTTTATCCTGACTCTCGTGCCTGCCTCAGTCGGGTCTCCTCAGTTCGAGGGCAGTTTTGGGGGGAGCAGAGGGTACCTGTGTTTGCCTCCCAGTGCCAGGGACCTCTCTTTCCAGTGGCTCCCTCAAACACACTCCTGATGCTCTTGCAGAACTGGTGTGGACCCAGCAGCCAGCATGGTACGTGGTCAAAATCCTTTGGGATCTTTTGATGGAAGAAATCAAGACTTTAGCCTCCCTGGGCCTTTTCCGTGCTTAAGAGGGCTGACTGCACATAAAGCCTCTCACTTGCTTAACCCAGTGAGTCACGCCATGCAGCACTGGACTGCACTATGTGAAGGCTCTAAATACCTTTGTTTCTTGCATTTTTCGTGCTTCACAGCCATGCTTCATAACCATGACGAGGAACGAGTTTAAGCCTCTGTGGTCGCACATGCAGTTAATCTGGGCCGATTCTCAGCTGGAAGATAAACCCAGTCAGTGCCTGGGGTTCCTTTCTCCTCCCGTCTTCTCCCAGCCTGCAGCTTGGCAGGCGGACACCCTTTGGCAAGGCACCACATCCACAGCTTCCCCCGTTCGCTGGCTGTGCTGTCAGCACCTCGCGTGCTGTGCCTGCATCCCAGCGAGCTCCTGAGCATCCAGCCGCCCCGGCAGCCTTGGAGAGCACAGGGGGTTTGAACCCCGCGGGTTCCAGGTGCTGCTGGCATTGAGACCTGGCCTGCAGGGATGGCAGCCACAGCAGGACACTCGCCGATCCCTGGAGAGCTTTTTTTTAGCTCCCGGTTGTTTTGTGGCTGACTGATCGTGGCAGCTCAGCACAGACTGCTTGCACAAGTTTTGCCTGCTGGATGCTCTTCCTCAGCACTGACCTTGCACATGAGGATGGGAAAAGAGCAGTGTTTTCTCAGCTCTGTTTTCTGAATATCCGCTTGACTTTGGCCAATGGGTTCAGTCAGTGCTCTGAAATAAGTGAAACCACACATCCCAGCAGTGCCATATTCTGTCTTATAAAGCAAGTTGCCACCGGAGACAGTATCAGGAATAGTTTCAGCTGATGAGAATTTTCCAATTTTTGTTTTCTTCTATAAAATTTTGCATCATATAAAGAGCTAGCCAAAAAAAATTGAACTTTGAAGAGGAAAACACAGTCTCCTTCTTCAGCTGGCTCTATTCTTCACATCTTTGGTTATTTTCTTCTTTCTGAGGACCAGTAATTTTGCCCAGTTAAAAGGAACTGGACTGATTTTGATCTTCTACAAGTACAACTGTAGCTATTCCTGAATTATGCCAGAATAAGTGAGATCAGAGTTGGGCTCAAAATCCTGCTTCTCCAGAGCTTTATGATCAAAGTTATGTTGTGCAAGAAACAGAGAAAGGGTGAAGGGAACAGAAGACAATTAGCTTTATTGCAGTCCAAAGAAGGGTCAGTGCATCAGCTGTGCTACACACTTTGCCCTTTGGCTGCCTTGCAGAAAGGAAAACTCATGTGCCTCAGCCCCATCCTGGCTCTTTAAAGGAGGTGAACTTGCATCACTTTCATCCCAGCTGATTTCAGAGAAGGTGAAGTTGCATCACTTTCCTCCCAGCTGATTTCCAGGCTCTGCCTGGCTGCATTCTTGGACCCAGAGATGCTGCTTGCCAGCAGTGCAAGCCCCATTAGCCACCCGCCATGACTGGGGACGTTTGGCTGAACTTGTGCCTCTGAGGTTGTTCCTGCTCCCTCCAGCCTCCAACCCGCTTCTCTTTCTTCAACAGGTCAATGACTTAGCTGCATGGCACATGGAGCACAGCAGTGGCAATCCCATAATTTCCTGTTTCTGCCCTCTGCTAATTGGAATTCTAGACAGGAAAGTTTGGAGAGAGGAAAATGCTGTCTGTGCATCAGGTCTTGGAGAGGGTCTAATTTTGGATGGCGCAAAGCGCTGAGGGATGTGTGCAAGGGGGAAAAGCAGAAGCATCTGGTGAAAGGCTTTAACACAGGCTGCCAGGCAGGCAATAGATGAGTGACCAGTGAGTCACTCAGCAAGCACTGAGTCAGGGAGACCTTGCTGTACAGCCTCTTACTGGGCTGAAGAAGGCTCACTGCTGGGGGGGCCAAATCCTGTCCTTCTCTCATTGCAGTGTCCCAGGCTGCAACCTGGAGGGGACTGAACAGAGTGAAGAGAAAATCTCAGTGTAGGAGGGATGATCACGTTTGGAAAAACTTTGAGCAATAGTGTTAGTATAAATGCTGCTGTCTCTAGTCTTTCAGTATTTCAAGTTCCTAGACCAGAATTGCAGTTCCTAGACCAGATACTACCCAAAGCAGGCGTCCTTGCCACAGATGGATGCATCTCCTTGAGGGGTGCATCTCCTACCAGAAGGAATCAGGCCATTACCTGCTGCTGCCATCTCCAGGCTGTTGTGACAGAAACCTGGCTCAGTCAGATCCTGTGGCCTTTGATAGTTTTATTCCTACTCTGCTAAAGTGTCTCACAAGCTGGGATGCTTCATAAACTCTCAACAATATATATTTACACAGCCTCAAAGATTCCCAAAGAAATCCATGTTGTGGTTTTACTCACAGATAGAGTAATGATAAAAGAATGAAAAAAAAATTATAGAAGGAAACATGCCCCAAAATAACTAATTTTGTTTTGTTTATACTTGAAGTTGGTTTTGCTTCTTATTTTAGGAAGACATTTTTTGTTGAGCTTCCTGTATAACTTCATGCATAACTTTTAAGTTATGCTGTGTCAAAATAGAAGTCAGTGCTGACTATCAGTATTTATGCATGAAGCAATTATTTTAGAAGGCAATCAACACAATCTTTCCTCTGTACAGTTTCCATCATGATTTTAAATTGCAAAAGGGAAGCTTCGGAAGGAGTGTTCTGTACAGAGCTTCAGATAGGGAATGCATCCTGGTTCCCAGATTTAAAAGCAAAGGTTGACAGCGTTTCAAGAGTCTGTGTGGTAAGGACAATGGAAAAAATAGTATTTTAGCCTTGGTTGTGTACAATGTTTAGGCCAAGTTGGATGGGGCTTTGAGTAACCTGATCCAGTGCAAGGTGTCCCTGCCCATGGCAGCGGGGTAGGAACAAGATGATCTTTAAAATCCCTTCCAACCCAAACCAATCTATGGTTCTTTGAATGTTTACTGCCAAACTGCTGAATGTGAGGTTTTGGGTTAACCCTCCTTTGCTCCCCTGTGGCTTTGCAGACATTACTGAAGCTCAGAGCAGTGCCTTGTTCCTGGTGGTCTCAGGTCCTCCTTGCTCTGCCGATGCAATTAAGAGATTCAAGCCTGCCACGATGGAAATCCCTATGGCTGCGGGGCTGTAACCCAAACTGGAGTTTGCCCAGCTCAGTTTATGCTGCACAAGACATCAACAGAGGCCTTGCTGACTGAGTTTGTGCAGAGTGGCAGCCTCCAACAAAGATGCAACACCATCAACAACGGGAAGAGATTATACTCACACCAGGAGTTTTGCTTCACTTTTAATCGCCACCAGTTCTTTCTTGCCAAAATTTTCAGTGTTGTGTTTTTGAACTTGGGTCCCTACATTATCTGTCTGGTCCTGCAGTTTTTGGGCTCTATAATAATACACACTCACACTTGACCATTCAGTTAAAGCCTTAAACAGAAGACCTGAATATTCTATTTGCAAATCTGGCCCTCTGAAAAGAGGTGGGAAGGGAAGGGAAGGGAAGGGAAGGGAAGGGAAGGGAAGGGAAGGGAAGGGAAGGGAAGGGACAAGGTTTTTGGACAGGGTCTGTTACACTAACAGCCATAAAGCAGCCTCTGAAAGTGAGGCAGTGTCTGCCACTGCCAAACAACCACGTTTCATTACTTTGGAGCCACATTTTGGGGCTCAAGCAGCTTGTTTAAGTACATTTATAGTGCCTCACCACTACGGGCAGACCTGCTGCAGCCTCACCTTGGGTGTCTGTCAATTCTGTCTGGCACTGCAGGGCAGCTGTCTTCCAGCCCTGGGCATGGGGCTGCTGCTTATCCCAAAGGACATGGGGGATATCAGGATGTGGGCTTTGCCACCCCCTGGAGCAGCAGGGAAGGGATGTAGCAGTGCCAGCCATGAATGCACAAATATGCTGCTAAGGAAGGGAGGTGAGAAACAACTCCTGCAATTAGAAGCACAGAGGTGATTGTAAGTAGGTAAACTGCCAGAGCTGGTGGAGTGCCAGAAAGGGATTTGGCCAGGACACCACAGCTAACACCTGCATGTTTACAAGGAACAACACGGGATCATTGACTCCTCAGAGCCTCCCACCTCCTCTATCGCCTCTCCCCTCCAGCAGCACGGCACTGAGGGGCAACATCTGGTCTGCAGTTGACATCAGAAACATCATTATTATGAACTGGTCCGGCGAAGACTCAGCCTGAAAACCGCAGCCTAATGAACCTCCAGCCCCACACTGTGCAAAGGCTCCCAGCCCAGCACTGGCTGGTCCAGGGATGGTGGAGACTACTGGAAAACCTCTCCTGCAGGCTGCCAGGCAGCTATCAGGCCAGATTGGTTCCTGTAACGTGTGAGCTACAACGAGAATGCAGCGAAAAATGAGAGAGCTGACCACAGGCAGATTTCTTCCTAACTGTGTCACTGGTGAACGCCGTAATTCCAAGCCGGAGGTGGGAGAATGGGTTTGTTTTTACAAGAAACCTGTCGACGGAGAAAAGAAAAATTTGAAGAGAATTTAGCGACTGGCTGAATTTGGCAAATAATTTCAGCTGGAGAAAATAGCTAAAATAGTTCAAACTTGGAGCGGGGAGTGGGAGAGGAGAAATTCTGAAAATCCATTATTTGCACAGCTCTCCTCCAAAGAGCTTATATTATACTGCCCGCTACCAGCTGGCCCAAGATTTAGGTTGCCTAATATTTTCCGTTATAAAAGATTCTTTCAACGTTTTTATTTTTTTAGAAGCTCTAACACCTCCATTGTTTGCAGTAGGCCCTTATAATTTGGCAGGGACAAAGCCCCTGGGCTAGAGAAGTGCCTTTTCTTTCATCCATGAAATTCCAGTCAGGTTTGGCTGGATAAAAAAAAAATAATAATAATCAAAAAACACACACACACAAAAACCTGTTAAAGATCACCATTTCCCTTCTCTCTCTTATGTGCCTCAAGAAAATATGCTGGCGGACCGCCAGCATAGCAAGTGAACGTGAACGTTCTCATTAAATTGAGCCCAGGTTGTCACCAAAGCAGCCGTCCAGACTCTGTTGGGAATGTCTGGGGGCTTCCAGGGCAGCTGCAGCAGCAGGAGAAGAGTTGCAGGAGACCAAGCACCACCCCAAGGAGTTTTCCCGACAGGCAAAGGAGGCAGAGAGGGGAAGGAGCTCCTCCTGTCACTGATTTAAAAGACCTGGCAATCCACTCTCCATGCCTTGGGGCTCCTGTCCCTACTTTTGAGGCTGGGAAGAGAAGAGCCAATTTCTCGCTCAGCCAGCTGTGAAATAGCAACACTAAGCCACGTTCCTCTTTCTCCAGGACCTTTCTCTTCTCCCTGGGAACAGCAGCAATTCTGCTCTCCTCTAAAATAGCTAACCCTGCAGTCTTAATTGTATCAGTCTATTCTGTGATGCTGAACAGACAGTGGGTTTGGTGGTTGTTGGGCAGGGGTGTTATAAGCACTGAAGAGAGGATAGTTGTCTTGGAAAAGCTTCTGGTCCACAGTTTGGAATGGGGCCAGCCCAGAGACTGCACAGGAAGAGATGAGAGTCCAGGAGCCAGGCTTACTAGGGAGGCAGCTTCCAAAAAGTGATCAGGAAACAGAAATGGCACCATGTGCACAGAAATGAGCCTTGAGAGCTAATGGGAGTGGAACAGGAAATGGGAAAATTTGGACATCACTTTGTGGGAGACCTGGTGAAGGCTTGGAAGATCTTAAGTAGTCAATATAATCCACTCCTGGCAGAGGAGACTGTGTTATGAAAGTCAACATTGAGTGCAATATAGCAAGATGAGCACTAAAGCAGAAAGGAACATAGAAATATATCATTTAGTGGTTCATCAGTCTGGTTTTGGCCTCCACAAGTGATGTTGGAAAGGATGGCATACAGAAGCTCTGCAGCCAGCAAGTTCTTGCCAGTTGTGAAAATCCTAGTGCAATCGTAAATAGCAAGAAAGTGGCTTATGTCACAAAGTATCAAGTTTTATGAGTCTTCCCAAATTCGTTAGTATTATCCAAAAACTGGATTGGAAGTCAAATATCAGAGTACACCACACAGAATTTCAACTTCTGTGTGCAGATCTTTTCATTCCCATAGGTGTGTAGCTGTCAAGAGAATCTAGCTGGCTTCACAAGGGAAGTGCTTATCCATGGAAAAGCTGTCAGTGTCTGTTTGTTAAAGAAGTTTGGTGGTCACCTGTGCACAAAAGAGACAGAAAATCAGAAAGTTGCCTTAGTTCTGTCATCTTGCCCATGCTCTGTGGGTTACATGTGCAACATTCAGGCATGATCTGACCCTTTGCTCCATCCAGAGAGGGGCACACTGAGAAGCTGCTAGCCAGGCTCATCCCAAGGCTGAGCTTTGACAAGAGGTGTAACTTACTCCAGTGGACAGGGTGGACAAGGGCTGTATGGCTTTTGGAACCTGTTCTGCTCTGTGTGCAGGGCATGACTGCAGGAGCTAATGGGCTGTCTCTACCTTTCAGGCCAAGTAGATGCAGTGGTAAATATATTGGTAAAACATGAAAGACTGAATGGTAGCAGTGGGAAGACTAGAGTGGGTACCTTCACCTCTGCTTGAGCATTTGCTTTACCCTGAGGATGGGTTTCTAAGTCAAATGTGAGGTGGATGGCCAAAACTATGTCAAAACTTGGCTTTGCTTTGGTGCCAGTTTAAAAATAAAGCTTCTTTCTCACATTTGAATTCAGAGTCAAATCTGTGCCCCTAAAGGGAAAGTTGTAGTTCAAAGATGGGTCTTGGTACTGATTCCAATTTAAATAGAAAAGGTTGTGTAATTTTCCCTTCAGCTGGATAGTGTATTAATTAGCACAGTAATTTCTGGAGTGCTACTAATAAACTATATATTCAACAACTTTGGCAGTAAAAGCCATCGAAGCAAGCATCAGCAATTCTTGAAGACAGAATATGAGTAGGAGTACCTGAAGACTCTTTCTTTGGATTGCAGAAGTGGGATAACTTGTCAGGAATGAGTAAATTGCAATCAAATATGTCTAGAAATCAGACTAGCTAAAGATGGAATAATCAAAACCATCAAAGCTTGGTGCATAATGGGTTGAGACAAGTAGTCCGGCAAATATTGTTCTAATATCATCTTAGCCACAAGAGCTGCTCAGATGTGTTTCTTGAAGACATTTAAGTTAGCAAATAGTACTCATCATTAATCTTTTATAATGGCTTTTGGGAGCCACAGTTCATTTAAACATTTTACATTTTTATTACTTATGTATGCAGGGCAGCAATTAAAGCTGTCGTGGTCATATAATGAAGACTAATGAAAGCAAGACGAAGGCAGGTTTTCATTTTCTGTCAATCTGAATATCCATCTGCTTCTGCCATCTCCCTGCCCCCCAATTATTTTTTTTTTAGGGAGGGAGAGGAAATGATGCTTGGGTTTTGGGGTTTTTTTGGGGGTTTTGGGGGGTTTTTTGGGGGGTTTTGGGTTTTTTTTTTGGTTTTCATTTGTTTTGTTTTGTTGTTTGTGGGTTGTGTTGTTTTGGTTTTTTTTTGAAAGCAATCTCCCCAGCCCTGAGGCATTTAACCAAACACCTTTACAACTGTCCAGGATGAATTGTGAAGACCAAGTGATCTTTTCTTTTTCTGGCATGGAAGAAGCATCTCTCTTGGTAATCAGACAAGTACTGCAAAAGACTCAGTCTTTCTCAATGCAAATAAATGTGAGTGATGCAATAACAGCATCTTTATGGTATGTTTTCTTGGCCACTGTGAAGTAATAGTTTTGGAGGGGAGACAGGGATTAGTCACCCCACAATTAGTCATTCTGCAGTGTAGTTTGATACTTGAGAGAACTGCATTTCAGAAATGTGGTTCTGCAACCATAGGACCTATTTTCAAGTATTTTCTACTTTCCCCTTCTTTCAACTGGGAAGAGTTTGTTAGAAGAAAAAAAAAATCATTCACTTTTTATTTTTCATGCACTTTCTGCACTCATGTGTCCCTATTTTATCTTCTAAAAACCTCGTTTTCCCTTTCTTGGGAGCTTTGACCAAAACCTGAGTTTGGGAAGTGCCTCCATCCTAGCTTTTCTAAGGCAGAGCCCATCAGCCTGGCCAGGCACCCTGCAGCTAATGCTGCAAAGAGGGTGATGTGTGCGTGAGTGTGTGTGACACATGTAGGGCCACTGCCCTCTCACACGTGTCTCCAGCAGCCTGGGAGCCTGAGAGGGGCTGGTACCCCATCAGGGCTTGGCAAGGGGTGGGGAACACAGCTCTCTGGGCACAGAGCTATGAGGTGGGGTGCTGGAAGACACCTCCTTTCCAAAGGCTGTTTGCTGCCTTGGGAAGAGAACAGGGTAAGGGACAGCTGCTCTGTAGGTTTTGTCTTTTGTGGCAGTCAGAAATTTTGCTACAGAAAGTTTGTTCCCTTTGACTGGAATTCTTGTGAGTCAAAAAGGCAACGCAGATGTTTCAAAGTGTTAATCATAAATATCAGGGGAGAGAGAACTTTATGGCAGAGCTCCCAATGAGTAACAATGTTTGGCCTCAAATATTTTAGCTGGTAAGATGTCACATACTTCTCTGTGCATGACAGCTCTGCAGTTGTCTTAACCATTTCATTTTTGGAGTGAATAGTTGCAGTCCAGCCCACATGTCACAGACAGTGTGCTACACCCCAGGGTCTGCACTGGACACATGGTTATCACTGGTCCAGGCACCTACACCAGACCTAGTCCTCTCCTAAGATGGCTTGTTTCATCAAATCTCCCCTCCACAGCAAAAGCCTGAATCTGCTTTCCAACCAGCCTTCCTCCCAGCTCCTTGGTGTTTCTTTGTTGCCAAACTCTATAGTCTCCTGAATGTATTCCATGCATACCAAAGCCTGCTTGACATTTGGCTCAATGAATCTTTCATTATTCTTCTTGTGCTGGTATAAATAGAGTTAATATCTTCCTGTTTCAGACATATTGTTGTCATTATTAACTTACCAACCCAAACTCCAAACACAAAATTCAAATCTGGCAGAATAAATACAGAGCAACTCATGGGCCAAATTGATTTGACTTTAAACAACGTTGAAACAGATGAAATACTGTGTTTCATTTGGAAAAACAGCAGCTGTGTCTGTACAGTAACTACTGTGCTTCTCCAAGGGGTTTTTCCCACATACAGGGCCAAACTCAAACAAATGTAGCTTGGGATTAGAAGGTAAAGCTCCCCTTAAATTCCTGGATCAAACTGTTTGAAGATGCAAATAGGGTTACTAGGTCTGAAGTCAGGTGAAGGTGGTATGTACCACACCAACTATAGGTGCTCAGTGTAACATCTCTGCTGATGGCAGTCAAAACCTGGGTAGGAGAACTCCAGCCCAGAGGACACAAACTAAAGACAGAGACTCGTTTCTCTACCCTTTCCTCTCTGGTTAGAAGCAGATGCCAAGGTAGAAGCAGATGCCAAGGTCTGTACTCTGCAATCATCGTAATTTGCAATGATTTAATATTAAAATGTCAGCACCGATGTGCAAGGAATTCTGTTTCTCCTCAATCCCAGTGTGTGGTATCTCTACTCAGCTGGCAAATTCCCACAGCCCCGGCATGGTCTAGACCTCCCACACCCCAAGGAGCACAAACACGTTCCAGTTGCAGACTGAGCTGCTTTCTGCTGCACGGGAGAGCCCTGTTGGGCACAAGTCATCATTTCACAAGTGATGGGGTTTAAAAGTGAAGCTAACCTCGAACAAACTTTGCTGAGCAGACCTAGTAGAAGTGGTGTCTGCCTGTGTAGCTCAGCAGGGAATTGAGGTGTGTGGTACTGCCCCCGGAAGGAAAGTCCCCCAGAGAGAGCGCCCTTCAGAGCTGCTCTCAAGCACTTCGGTGCCATTGTGATGGAAGCATAATCTGAAGTGATTGTTATCTTAATGCAGTTTAACTTTTAAATCCTGATACTTTCACTGAGAATTCAAAATCCAAAGCTGAAGTTTCACTTCTTTTTGCTTTGCTGATGGGTTGCAGAAGACCTTGTAGGGAAGGGGAGAAGCCAGTTTTCCAGTGGCACTTCACAGATTTCTTTCCCTTTATTCAATAGGGTGTGCGTGGTACAACTGCCTTCTTGAAGTTGAACACTGCACTCCAGCTGTCTTGGAGTCAAAAAGGGAGGCATATCCTTGAGGCAGCTCCAGTCCTTTTACACAGGAATGATGTGAGGGAGAAAATCGAGGCAGATGCAATTAGTGAAAATTAGAACCTGCAGTGCAGCTTCTCTCTCCGGCTGCTTTTGTGCAGGGCTTAGCCCAAAGCAGCCTCCCCCGAGCCTTGAACTCCTTACAGCCTGACAGAAGGAAGATCACTACAAGCATCAGGTATTTCTTTTAGTGGGAAGCCTGGTAAATACGCTTTCCAAGCCAGCAACACCTCCAGTTGGCAGGCTTACTTGGCAGGCTCCAAGGCACTGAAGTAAACACGCTCTGTTTTGTGAGATTCACCAAAGTGGGGCTTATCCCTGTCCTGCCTCTCAAGAGAGTCTGAGGAGCCAGTTGTGACCCTTTAATGTAAGGGTATTAAGTAGCCAAAAAAATGGAATTGCCTGAAAAAGAGTTGCGCCTTAGTTATGACAAGTGATATGGAAATAATTTGAGAGTGGGATTGTGTTTCACTATTTTTTTCCCCACAATTTCAATATATATTTAAGTCTATGTTTTTCTTTTTTTTCCCCCACAATCTGACTGTACATTAAAAAAAGGAAGAGTCAGTAGTGCGTAAAGAGAGAGAGTGGGGAGCAGAAGACAGTGCAAAAAGCTGGGAGAAGCAGCCAGTCTGAGCTGACCACTCAGATGAGCTGCAGGATCATTTAGAAGTTATTCCAGAGGCAGTACACAGCCTGGGATGGGTGGTCCCATGGTGTGGCATCTCTCCTCCACCTGGCCCATGTCCAGTCTGGCTCTCCTCTGCCTGACCTGCTCCTTTGCCAGCAGCTGCCCAAAGCCAACAGACCAGAGGAGTCACACCAGCATCCAGAAATGGATTAGGGCTGAGAGACGTTAAACTTTGCCTTACAGTTTGTTTGGGAAGGGTGGGGAGCAGTCCACGCAGAAAAGAGATAGAGGGGGAAAAAAACCTAGAAAAATAAACTGCAGACAATATCTCATTGATATAGTGTCTGGGGCTGGCACTGTAATGCAAGCAACATGCAGAGGAGGGAAGAAAGCCCTGGTGCTTAGAGTAATCCATTATTTTCACTGGTATTAACCACACTTCCCTGCCTCCAAGTGTCTCCAGAGGTGGTGGGGGCAATTTCAGAAGGGCCACCAGGGCATTTTTGCTTCTGCTGCTTTGCCCACACTCTCGTTGCAGTGAGATCTCACTGCCAGCCCCACGCCAATGCTGTCTGCCAGGATGCTGCTGTGGGAGGCTTGGGACCATGTTGGAAGCACATCCCTGTGTCCAAACCTTACCCAAAGGACTGAGCCAGCAGCCACCACCGCCCAAACAAGGCCAGGCCCATACACCAGGCTGACTCCTGCCTCTGTTGAGTCACTCCACTGCCTATTTCTTTCTCGTTGCTTTAGCGAAATCAGGAGATGTGCCCTGCCCTGGCAGGGCTGCTGGGCAGCTGCTGAGGAGCCCAGTCTGTGCCAGCCAGGAAGGAGCTCTGCTTGGTCTCAGGCTGGAGCTGCTGCAGGCGAGAGAAGGGGCAAGGCATATAGGAGGAGAACGGCAGCCTTGTATATCTGTCATATAAAACTCAGAGCCCCCGGTCTGGCTCTTTATCAATTATTAGCATGCTGCTAAAATAAGAAAATAGATTTCATAAGTGTGTTTCTGTTCCACACACCAGACAGATAGTCTGGCTAAAATGATTTATTGGTGTGAGTTAGTGCATGTGTATGTGTAGATGTGCATATGGTTCAAATCCTATAAAGCAGAGTCCTGCCTCTGTGTGCGTGTATTTAATGCTTTATATGGTACATCATTCCTTTTTCATGTGTGTCTGTCTGGTTTTCTTGGGCAGCACTAGTTAAATTTCTTCTTTCTTTTCTTTTTTTTTTTAATTTTATTTTTGCATTTCACATGAATTGTGCGGTGGAAGCCAAGAGTATCTGCCAACTTGGCTGTCCCAAAAATAAAAGTTGACACTCTTCTCCTAGAAACAGTTATCTCCTCATTGTAGTCATTGTCAGACACACCCACACCATCCCTTTCTTGAAACTGAGGCAGAATTTAATAATGCACTTGGCCACTTTCATTTCTGACTAAAAATGCCAAAAAGTGAAAATAATTTTTCTTAAGAATGCAGAGGCAGAGAGCAATCCCAGGACACGGCACTTACTATTGTAAGTGTGCACAAAGGCACAGACTGCTCTCCTCCAGCTGGCAGCTAGGAATGGTGCTGCAGAAACCAAGGACAAAGGTGGAAGCAGTGATAGGAAAGTCCCCCCCCACCTTCTCTTCAAGTTAAAATTCCTCTTTTCTCTCATCTGTGGTAAACAGACTGCTGCAATTTTCAACTTTCCTTGAATTCTTCAATGGCATTTTGGCTTTTGAAGTTTGGTACTCCTCTTTCCACACCCCTAGTTTACTCAGAGATGGTAAACAAACATTGGTTTCACCCCAATGATAAGTGCCACAGAGTCTAAGGAGGCAAAGCTGCTTGGATGTGAAGCCAGTTCATGTCCCTGCCTACCAGAATAGCAGGCAGGGCTTGGTGTGAGTCATGCAAGACATGTTGTCTGCTCTCAAGTTATACTTGCCCCATGCAACTTATTTTCTAAGCCACCTGGCAGTAAAGTAGCTATTCAGTGCTGCTGTCATAGGTATTTCAGAAGCTGTGCTTTTAGTTAGGGGTGGCAACAGCCCATGGAAAATTCTGGTTTAGGTAGGAAAACATAGGTTAGAAAATGAATGAACAATCTCTTTTCCCACATCACGCCCATTTCCACCTGTAGAATACCTAGACAGTTAGTGAGGTTCTTTTCAAGCAACAGTAAGTCATGAATTCAAAGGGACTTTTACCACTGCTGTTGTAAAGAGCCAAAATAAAATATATTCCCTTTTGGCTTTCTCTCAGTTTAGGTGCAGTAGCTCCCATAACATGGAGACTCTTGGGCTATGCTAAACAGCTGATTCTAATTTTTCACTGCATGAGCAATTGTAGCTGGTTGGGTATTTTTAAGCTTCCACAGGTGAATTGCTCTCTGTTGCAGGAGTTGCTCCATGTAGAGCAGCCAGTGACTTGAAATCAATTATGAGATGGAAAATGACTGACATGATGATTGAAGAACATTTTCTGGTTTTCACTCTCAAGGTCATTGCCAACAAGGTGAGATCCATGGATACAGAAATCGCTGACAACAGAGATTCGTCATTGTAAGTAGATGAGGAGGGCCTTGTGATCCTTCATGGTGGCTGTTCTAGTAGTATTGTAGGTTCATTGTCTTTGGAGATAAAGAAGTGAATGGTTAAGCCTTTGGAGACAGCAATTATTTCAGCATCAATTTCAGAATTTTTTTGCCCAGTGAGCAAAGAGTTCCAGAATCATAGAATCATCAAGGTTGGAAGACACCTTTAAGAACATCTAGTCCAACCCTCAATCCAGCACCACCATAGTCACCCCTAAACAATATCCCCAAGTGCCACATCAGGATTCTTCTTGAACACATTCAGAGACAGTGACTCCACCACCTCCTTGGACAATTTATTTCAGTGCCTACCACTCTTTCAGTGAAATATTTTTCTAGTATCTAATCTGAACCTCCCCTGGCACAACTTAAGGACATTTCCTCTTGTCCCTTTACTTTGACATGGCAGAAGACACTGACTCCTCCTGGCTACACCCTCCCTTCAGGCAGTTGTAGAGAGTGATAAGGTCTCCCTTGGGCCCCCTTTTCTCCAAACTAAACAGCTCCAGTTTCCTCAGCTGCTTCTCATAGGGCTTGTTTTCTGGACCATTCACCAGCTCTGTGGCCCTTCTTTGGACACACTTCAGCACCTCAATGTCTTTCTTGAGGGACCCAGAATTGAACACAGTAGTCAAGATGCAGCCTCACTCGTTACCCTACAAAGCAACATTTTCAGCACTGTAGGTGCCATTAGAAGACGTGGTTCTTGTGCTAAGCCTTAGCAGAGAGAACATTAGATGTGTTGGACTATTGCTACTTACATGACTTCACAAAGAGACAAGAATTTTGTTGTGAATTTGTGAAAGTCAAATACCTGGTTAGTCTCAGCACACCTAGAAGTATGGATAAATTCATTTTCTCAGTCGTGGGAGACTTGCCTATTTTGTACAGGAAGAAGCTTTGATTCAAGGAAGATCCTGCCTGTTTTGAGGACTGGGTTGAACTGATCCACCTAAGTTGTAAATTATCACATCCCATACATAAACTGTGAAAATCAAGAGAGATCCAATCTAGGATGAATCCTGCAGTCTGACTGTAGACCAAGTGTCCATGCTTCTAGGCTCTGAGCTGCTGGCTGAAATATCTTTTTTTTCCCTTTGCAATAACCCTAGACTTCTGATTGTGGGTTTGCATGGCACTTAAATTAGATATCTGGAGGAAATGGTATGAGTAGTAGTCAGAACGTGTGACTCCACATATGACTGTAGAGCACAGAATTTTGCTTATATTGAGCAGTGGCTCCTCATCTCTCCCATTTCTTTAAATTCTTGTCCACCTTTCATAGACGTTATCTATGTAGGACTTTTGAAGGGAGATCTTTTCTTCTCCAGAATATGTTTGATTTAAATGAAAGTGTAAACGGGTCTGCCATCATGGCCCGAGTGTACAACAGACATAGTTAGGGGAACTGTGTGAGTATTTAGAGTGTGAGGATCAGTAAGCAGAGTTACTTTCACCCTGAGAGGTTTTATGTGGCATTTTTCTGTGGGAACTGTTCAATACTGCCTTGGAGGTACGACTGTCGACATGCCAATCCATGTGCATTTTGACATAGTTGCAAATATGGGCATTGCATTTGAGTGCAAACCCAAAGACCTAAAAGACTTCAAGTTGGTTCCCTGTTCTAGGAAATCCCTGGCAGTTTAATTACTCTCTTTGCACTCGTCTGTTGATCAGAGAGCAGCTGCATGAAATTTGTTTAAGGCTGTGGTTCCTAAAGGTCAGTCAGGTTGTTTAACTTCTCAGCATAAAACAGTGAAGAGAGGGTAGGAAGGCATCTGAGTGTGGTATCCCCATCTCTGAGGTGAATAGCTAGGACAGATAACCTAGTTAGGCCAGGAAGTCACATCAAAATAGAAATCAGTGATGCTACACAGTTAAGTGTTGTGGAAGGAATAAGTTTAAGCTAATACTGGAGCCATAGAAATAGATTTGGACAGGAATTGGTAAAAATTAGCTGCAGTACCTCTTAGGTGGAGACAGGCCTCTTAGACCAGCCATCCTGTCTTTCACTATGGGATAGTGATGAAAGATCATGAGTTAAGAGCTTGGCCTGAGCAGGAGAGGCCATGCTATCAGCGCAGTGAATGAACTTCCCTTTGAGAGCTCTATCAGTGAGGTGGGTTCCCGTTTTGAGAGCTATAGTGTTATCCATTAACTCCAGGAAGTCTTTATCTAAGCAATCTGGGAAGGCCACAATAATCAAAGTAGAGGTAATGTACGAGGAAACCCACAATACTTGGAACAGAAGTTGTTTAAAAGCAGTTTGAATAGGCTGGTGCTAGCCCTTCATCTCAGTGCACTTTTGAGATTGCTGAGCCACACACTGCATGCAAGAAACCCCACTGGTGGGGGAGATGGTGCCCTGAGGAATTGCCATGAGCTGGAGCTGAGCTCTGCCCTAGTGGTGCCATGAGGACTTGTCTGCAAAAACGTAGAATTCAACTGCAGTGAGAGCCCAAGAGTTGATACAAAGGGTACCAAATTGCAGTGTACAATAAGGTGTTTTATTAATCCTGAAAAACTGAGAAGCTGTCTAGGATAGAGACCAGCTGCTGGTGTCTCTCTCTTGTCATTTTATCTATTAATAACTATTTACTTACAGAGTGGTATGAAGCACTCGTGTAATGAAAACTGAGCAGCATGAAAGGAGAGATTGCTTATGAGCTGTGATAGCATCTTCTCTAAGATGCTCCAATTTACAAACGCTAAAAATGCAACCTTTCCAGTGTGAGTGTACACATATATCAACCTGTTTATAGCTGAGATTCCCACTCAATGTGGTTTTTGAGGTGAGCAGGTACTCACCAAAGATTAGCCTTTTGTCAGCTTCTCACAATGTCCCCTGAAATGATTAGTGAACCTGAAATTTTAGATTCACTAACTAATCATGTAGTACGTGGTTCTGGTGATTTAAGGGAGGAGCAGTATAGGTATAAAAAACTGAAAAACTTACTTATTTTAAGGGTTATTTATTTTTAAATAAAATAAATTTATAAATTATTTATAAGTTACTTATTTTAAGGGTTTGCATTGAGGCACTGTGGAGTAAGAAGGATGCTTTCCTCTTCTTTTTAGGACTATTTTGTGCTCAGATAAATACAAAACCAGTCTGCAACTTAATATAAAAGCTGATACAAGACAAAATACTAATTGAAAACAGTCAAACTGATTTTACTAATTTTAGTAAATATACATGATACTTTGGGTTGCCATTTTTTATTTTTACTGCACAGTTACATCCAGCAAATGCTGCATTCACAGTCAGAATTACTTTCCAATGGAGTTGAATGCTGTAGCCCCTGCAACTGCACAGCACCAGGTCATCTGGCATGCACATTCCTTGTCTCTAACAGTGTGGACTACATATGCAGGGCTGCAAGATAGACTTACCTCTTAGTGATCTGTGTTTCTGCCACATTCAACATATTTTTCTTTCCAGTTTCAATATTTTAATGAACTTTTGAGTCACAGCAATAATCTTCATTTTAACAAAAAAATAAAAAGTCAAAAAGTACTAGAGAAATCTAATCCTGCATTATCCCATTTGTTTCTCAGTTGTGCTCTCAGGAGCTCACTGGGTGCTTTTTGCTAGTCAAACAAATCTGAGACATAAGAGCTCCTACTCACCCTCTTGCTGTTTTTTCTTTCTACCATCCCTAGCATAAACAAGACAGCAGCTAAGTAGGAGCCTGGGGTAAGTGCTGAGAGAGAACACCTCAGTAGAACAGGTATAGAAGAAGAAAATGCCTTTTTTTCTGAAGAATTCTGCTTTGGGATGTGATCCTTGTGCATCTTAGATCAGCATGAACTGAGATGTTCTGAGCATCCTAATGTTGTATGCTATTGCACAGAACTTCATGGGGATAAAAAAATCCCACACATCCATATGTTTGTGTCTATATGGGACAAAAGGAGAGTGGCTGAAGGGATCTGTGAATTGTTACTTCCTTTCAATGGGTTGCTAGGATGTATCAGGAATACAGCTCTCCAAAGTTCAAGTTAGCTTTGAGTCCCTGGGGATCCCATATGAGTTTTATAAAAGGAAGGAAGGTTTGTTTTCAGTAGAGAAAAGGAAATAAGATAATTTAAATAAAACCTAGATGAAGCTTGAAGTGACCTTCTAGTCACAAGTGAGGTATGAAGGGCTATTGCCCAGACAGTGCCTACTCCTGCTGTGGAACTCTACTCCAGGGAAGTGCCACAGCTTCAGGATGGCTGCTGTGTTGGAGACCACAAGAGCCATGATTCACTCAAAGGGAATGTGAAGCAAGTCCGTTATTTTTTGAGAGCTTCACAATGGCAAAGAATGGGAACAAATTCACTGGCCAAGAAAGCAGGCAACAATGGATAAGGGTATAAACATGTAAGGCAGACATATAGGGGGCAGGCAGCCAATTAAGAGGAAGGAAGAAGCTAAAATAAGCCGATGAATGAACAGACAGGAAATATTTAACAGTGAAGGAGATAACGCGTGACTTAGAGGGAAATAAGAGGAAAGAGTTACAAGGTTAAATCTATAAAATAATACGGTGGTTATTTAGGGGAAATTTTGTCTTGCTGCAAACAGAAAGGACAGAACAAAGTGTAGGGGAAATGCTGCAGAAGTGCCAGCAAACAGTGCCCCAGCAAAGACTGGCCAACCCCTCTCAAAATCTGGCTTTTGTTGGGTGATCATCCCACTGCTTTATGCCTTCTCTCATCTGGCTTACAAAATGCATGCAGTGTTTCTCGAGTCTTTTGAGCATTCTTTGCTGCCTTGGGTGTAAATGTCCTCTTGACTATATTTTATATAGGTCATACCCTGTGATCCATATTCTGATATGGAGTTCTTGCAGGGAGGGCTGCTGGAGCTGGAAAATTTGTGTTCAGGTGATGTTCATGTAGAGGAGTACAGAAACAACCATCCCTTAAGCCTTAAAGAAGTTGAAAAGAGGTGGAAAAGCTCCTATCTGGTGGGACTGTCTGAGCGAAAATACTGACAGTAGATTAGGCTATTTGAACTGCATTGGTAAAGCACATCCAAAACCAGTTTGGTATCTCTCCTGGGGCTGGGAAGAGGCAATGGCAACTCCTCGTCTCTAAGCCCCTGGCATGTCTCCAGTCCTGTGAGTTCTTCCTGTATGGGTGCTATGGGCTGCTGGAACCATCCTGTAGGCTGGATTCAGAGAGAAAAAGCATAACCTGAAAGGCCTGTTTCTACTGGTTAGCAAGTAAGGTAATGAACTTTTATAGTGGAATAGAACCACAATTCTAGGAGAAGTTGCATGTTATAAAACCGTGGGTTTTTAGACATCTTAATAGAAGAAATATCTAAGTCTACACAGAAGTCTATTATTTTAGCATAAGGCAATTCCTGCAAATATGGGGGGGGGGGTTTATGTGTTTCTGTATGATAAGCCTCCCCTCTCTTCCTGCGTTCCTTCAAATTGACCTGAGTTCCAGATTTGAGTAAACCTGAACTCATAAAATCTTTAAGGGGTTAGGATCTGCATGTTGAATTTGTAGCATCCTGAAATTAAGCCAGTTTTACATTGTTCTGTTTTATGTGGATGTGGCTTTTTTGGGCTACTTTGAAATAACCTTTTGAGGGGTTACAAGAAAATCATCAGCCTGAGAAAACTACCCATGAGTCAAGGAGGAACATACATTATGACACTGAGAAATAGGGAATGAAGACGCTCCAGGATAACTTCCTTATTCAAAATTAGAAATAAGGAAGTAGAAAGGGAAAAACTAATGACTTTGCTTTGCTCAGCATAATACCGTGATTTGAGTGCAGTTGCAGACTTTGCTCCCAGTTACCCTGAGAAACTCAGACTAATCACAGTGTAAAAGCTGTAGGATCAGAATAAGGCCTGTGTAGTTTTCACACATGTTCACATCTCACAGTCTTTTGGTGGGACTGGCACTGTGCTCTGTGCTACCCAAAATGCAAAGGCAGGGACTGATTTTTGGAGCTTACCATTAAATGCAATGAGCTCTTTCTAGATTCTAGACACTCTGGTTTAGATTAAAAAGAAAACCTTAGAATGGAGTAGATTAGAATAGATTAGATTAGGGAAGAATAGATAGTTTTAGATTAAAAAGAAGATGCTTTCTGACTGCCTAGGGTCAGGAGAAACCACTGGCCTTGCTGCACAGGGTGCAGGCAGCCTGACTACTGCCTGAAACTGCTTCTAGCTAGTCTGAGCATAGGAGCAGTGAAGACTACCCCACAAGCCAGCAATCAAAAATCAAGGTCTGTGGGGTTTTGTGGCCCTGAGGAAGGTGCTGTGTTGTAGGAAGGTGCTGATGCCTTTGCCAGCATGCCTTAACTGCAGCTGTCCTGCGGAGCTGCCAGACAAAACCTATCACAGGTACCTCTATCCAGGCTGCAATCACATCTCCTTTTTGTTGTGAGGGCAAGTACTTGGACACCCTCTGTAAATGGTGGCACTCTTCCAGCTAACAATGGTGTCTGGGCTCTCTGCAGTATTACCTGCTGAGGTGTTTCCTACAACATGCCACTTCTTTCTTTACCCTTGCTCTTGGCTCTTTTCCTTTAGACAGAGCTTGGCAAGCAGCCCTGTGGCAATTTTCTGCACTGAACATGTGCCAGAGGAAACCCGCTTGGATAAGAGCTGGGACATTTTGATCAAAAGCAAGGTTGTGAGTCCCAATGGATATTCTTTTTTTATGTGCTTGTTAGCATCATTGTTTTTCCAACTTTTGCTGTATGAAATAGTGTTCTGTCCTTGACTAATGCAGTGCTATAGTTTTCATTAGCTTTCCTTACAAGTCCCTACTTTGGTATGGAGAATGTCTAAATTCCCTTCATCAAACTTTCTTTGTTCATTGGAAAAGGATATAGCAAAACCTGTATGGCAAAGATTTGAATGTGTTTGAAGCAATGCTCTCCTATTTGTTTTGGTTTCTAAAAGTTAATTGTAAAAAAATGGGGCTTGATATCTAATGTGTTCTAATGATAAGGTGCTTTGAAAAAAAAATTCATAACTGCCAGGCCAGCTTGTATAACCTTTGCTTCCTTGGACAGTACCTCATGTAATGGGGTGCCAGAGATGCTTCTCTGAAATAAAAAGTGCAAAAGGTAGTTAGTTGCTGCGTAATAAAAAAGATGCCAATCACCCTTTTGATGGGTTACACACTAGTATCAAATATCAAAATTACTAATTTTTTCATTAAATGAATTGAGGAGTTTCTGTTTCCATTTTCTTTTTTCAAATTATAGCTCTTCTCATAATCTCTGAGCCCACAATGTGCCCATTTTAACTTTCATTTTCTTGTTTTTATTTAAAAGATTCAGCCAACAGACCTTTGGCAACATCATCCATGTTTATGGACAGTGATATTTGTTTTAGAAATAGTGTCACTGCTGTACCTTGTGAGGTGATGATAAACATCCTGAAATTGTACACAGAAAAAGGTCAAAGATCAAATAGATTTCCTCACCAGGGAATTGTCCTGTAAAACACAATGATCCTGTTGTTTTTATTGTAACACAGGAGTTAGGGGCTGCAGAAAATGATGATGTGGACTGGACTGACAGACTTTGAAAGACACAGGTAAAATGTTGGATCTTCCAAAGACAAGATTGTTTCCTTGTCTCTGTGGCCACTGGGTTTAATCCTTTTCCCAATGATGGGATGAAAAGTGTGAAATGAATAAATGAATACTTGCTACTGGCCTGTATCAGACAGGGCAATTCAGCTGGGTGATGTGCAGCCTAAATGAGGCTCTCCTCTACCCCACAGGCAAAACTCACTTTCAGACAGCAGCAGCTGGACCTCTGATGGTGTTATGAAGGTATCAGTGACTTCAGCCATTAAACAAAGCAGCTGCAAGTGCTGGGCTGTGTGTGTGTGCATTCACTTCAGCACTCACTTCCCCTCGGCTGACTGGATTGCCTACAGACAGGGGAACACGTAAAGTGAGAGCAGCTGAATGTGCAGACAGCGCTGGGGCGTTCCAGGGGAGCAGTTAATGCTAGTGTCTTCATAAGATTTCCAGGTTCCAGTCAGCCTGGAGTTTGCATTTATTTTTGGGATGGAGTCAGCTTTTGGTTGCTTGGGCAATTTCATTGTTGAATCCAATGATAATCCAAAGAAACATGAATACTACTTACTTAATCCTACCACTCTGCTGACTCTAAGCCACAAAATCTGAGGTAGGAGCTGCCTTCACCTGTATCAGGAAAATTAGTTTTTATAACAAGACAAAAATGTTATTTTTCCTATTAAAAAAAAAAAAAGACACCAAAATGTTTCTGTTTGGGTTTGCTTGGTCTTGGTGCTGACTTCTGCTGTCCTCTACCTAATAATTGTTCATCTGGCATTCTCATTATATCAAGGCACCATCCTACAGTGATAGTTGTCTCCTCTGGAGCTGAAAATTATTACATGATGAAACAAGAAGATGTGATAAATGAGTAGAGGGAATGTAAGAGAAATGATGAGGCTACCAGTGACAGGAAACAGAGCTATATAGACTGGGTGTAAAATTTGTAACTTTGCAGTATGTGTTAGGTTTTATTTCACTAAGATATAAAAAGAAGAAAAAGATTGATGGTGTCAATAGTTCCTGCTGGCCACCTGCCTCCCGTTTATGCTGAAAAGATGAAAGTGCATTCCTTTCATACATCAGGATACATGGTATTTTGCCCAATTGCATTTTCTGTTTAGTTATAAAAAAAATCGGAGAAAATGGGGAAGATCTCGAGAACTATGAGCCCACTAATTTTGTAGTTCAAAAAGTCCAGCATGTTGCTTTGTCTTCCCCTTATAAATATTTTCCAGAGGAGCACTATCTCTCGACTGGATCATCTTGTGACCATTAATAGGCAACAGAGGAAACAGCAATGAGTGCTGTGCTTGGACAAAAGCCTGCCAGAACCAGTAACCAGCAACACACAGCAGCCCTGCTCAGATTTTAAAGCAAACATCAAACTAAATAACCCATTTCTCATGGGTGGGATTGTGGTGCAGTTTGACAGCTATACGACAGAAAATGACAGACATATACACGAGTACCAATAATTGTGTGTGAGGGGGCTGAAATGGAGAGAGAGAGAGATCAGACTGCCATTTTCTCAGTGAAATCTAACCATAGATCAGAATATAATTTTGCTTACATTTGGAAAAAAACAAACAACAACAACAAGAAAAAAACAAACAAACAAAAAAACCCCACAAAAACAAAAACAAAAAAAACCCGAGTAGATCCTTGTTCTAGGAGGAGCAGGGAGTGGGAAGGAGGGATGTGGCAGGACCTCCTGAGGAAGGCCAGCATTGCTGCACCCCAAGGAGGCAGCTTTTGCAGCCAGGAGCTAAAATGAACTCACAGGGACTGCCAGCTTCACCAACAAGGGGGACTCACCTGTGTCTGTGTAGGTTGAAGAGCACAAGTCTCTGTTCCACAAAGGGAGAGTGCCCCTGAAGCAAAGGACCACAGCACACACTCATCATTTTCATTCAAGCCAAAAGGAGGAACCATAATAAAATCTGGTCAGAAAAATGGCCTCAGGGAATTGCTATAAGAACAGCTGAAAGGAATGATTTCTAATGTGAGAAATTTGATGCAGTCTTAACCTGGTTTGGGCTAAGGCAGTAAGATTTGCTTTAGACACTTCTAAATTTGCATTGACATAAGATTAAGAGTTAGGGTATAGGGTTAGAGCATTTAGAGTTATGGCTTACTCTTAGGGTCATTAGGGTTAGGGTCATTAGAGTTAAGGTTGTGTTGGTTAGCATAAGGCTTTGGGTTATAACTCTTAGGTTAGGATTCAGTTTATGGTTAATGTTGAAGTTACAGGTTTTTTTCATTTTTATTAAGGTGAGAGTTAGGTTTAGAAATTTCTAAATTTGCTTTCACTTTGGGCTGCTAATTTCTGACTGCTCTTCACCATGTTATATATTTTGCACTACTGGAATTCTTCAAAAGCTTGTTTATATGTTATTCTGGACCTCTGTGACTCTTGCCATGCCCATTATTGTCCCCTTTATTTTTAATGTGTACCACACAGCCCAGGCTGCATGAGTGCTGTTTAGATCTTGTATTTTTATATCCAAAGAAGAGTTTCCTGATCCACATACAAAGCATCGGTTGCCTGATGCTCCCCGTCAGGAGAGAGTTTTTTCAGGATCTGGAAAATGTTCCAGATTTCAGCTGCTGTGGTGGCCTAACCATTTGAAGAAGAAATTTATGAAGCTCCAGATGAAAGGAGCAATTATTTATCACCAGTGCAGGACCTGGATTCAATGCAATGCTTTTCCTTATGTGCCTCCTGTTTCTCTCCAGTTCATCATAAACTGTTAATTTCTTCTGCACTTGTATGAATTGTCCATGCATCACAGAAATCTTTTTCTTCACCTTTGTTGGTTTAATATTTCTGAAGAATGAAACCTCTGTGGCAGAAACAACGTATTGTGCATAAGTGAATTGTTCAGAAGATTAAATATTTGCCCCTGGGATCTACTCCACACACAGTGCAGAACACATCCTCCTCAGGAAGGTTTCTCCTGGCACTCCACCTGAGAGGCTTTCCATTTCCTGATCAAACACCACATTAAAAATTAAAAGTTCACAGAAAATATATATAAAATCCAACACCTCTCTATAATAAGCTATATGGAGAGGCCAGATACCAAGTTGTTAATTCTTACCACTGTTTAATACACATACTGTGTAATTACCACTACATAATACTGTACAGCAAAATACTATTAATGTGCTGATTAAATTGAAATTAATTTCACTTTTTTTCTTACTACTTCCCTCCCACTTCCTTCTGACAATAGCTCTCTTTTCTCTCTCTCTCACACTTGCTTTCAGCTCAGTAATATATGTGTTGTGCAACCCTGCCCCTGAGGTGTGTACAAGATTTCCTTAAGCTTACCAGAGCGTGTACCTGGGACAACTTAACTCAGAAACACCAATACTTTCAGTCTCAGACCACTGACCATGGCAGCCTTCCTACCTTCAGTTAAGCACAGCCCCCTAAATCTTGTTCTGTGGGAAGAGAGGAATGGGCAATGCAGAACAAAATATTAAAAAAATAAAAGTTTCTGTTTCAGATCATTTTTGTTGTAAAAATCAATTCACTTTTATAAGCTTGTGCATCACCATACCTGGGGTCCTCAGCACAAGAATGATGTGGACCTCTTAGAGCAGGTGCAAAGCAGGGACACAAAAACTGATGAGAGGGAAGGAGCACCTCTCCTATGAGGACAAGCTGAGAGATCTGAAGTTGTTCAACCTGGAGAAGAGAAGGTTCTGGGAAGACCTTACAGCACCTTTCAGTACTTAAAGGGGGCCTCCAAAAAGGAGGGGGAAAGAATTTTTACAAAGGCAGATAATGACAGAATAAGGTGGGAATGGTTTTAAACTAAAAGATGAGAGATTTAGATGAAATATTTGGAAGACCTTTTCTCAGAGGTGAGGCACTAGAACAGGTTGCCCAGAATGGTATCCCATCCCTGGAGGTGTTCAAGGCCAGGCTGGACAGGGCTCTGAGCAATGTGGTCTAGTGGAAGCTGTCCTTGCCCATGGCAGAGGAGTTGGAACAAGATCCCTTTAAGGTCCCTTCCAACTCACTACATTCCATGGTTCTATGATCTGTGTGTATACAAATGCATGTATGCACAAGTGTGTGCACACATATAGAGAGAGGGGGAGCTGCCTGCTGCTGTATCACAGAAACTGCTACCGAATCCCAGAGTATTCTGAGTTACATCAACATACTCAACAGTTTTTTAAGGGCTACTGAGTACTGAGTCAATGCCCTCTGCTTCCTTCCCTGTTTTTTAATGTCATTTTTTGGATTCTTTTGGAATCTGACCATGCTGATAAATGACGCATCACTGAAGGGCACTTTGTTTATTTTCTGCTGTGATGGGAGGAGGGAAGCCTTTTTCTGTCGGGCTACTTCTGGTAAACAAAGGAAAACAAAGGGGCTTGTTCAAGAAGGAGGAAATGGGAACCTGGAGCAGAAGGACCTCCATGACATGCTCGTGCTGCTGGCTCCAGGCAGTCAGCACCTGGGGCTCTGGGAAGAGGGGTGTTGCTAGCCCCAGGCCCCCAGAAGAAGGCAGCTGCTGCAGGCTCTGATGCCGCTGTCTTTCATTCTGCTTTCACCTGAGACTCTCCCCAGCCTCCCTGTTTTACAATTTTATGTAAACTCTGGGGTCCTGCGGGATGAAAGTGCTCTCTGTTTCACTGCGGAGCTGCGGCTTTTGGATTTTACAACCCCAAAATTACTTCACGATGATCCAGAGCACACCTCATAGCCCAGAAACCACACGGGAGCCGTGCTGGTAAAGGAAGCCGAGAATTGCTGAAGTAGCCAGACTGAAATTTATAACCGTGACCTGGGCCTTGTCAGGCCTTTACGACACCATGTAAAGGGAATTGCTGCTTAGTCACCAATTTGCTTGGCAAGATTGGCTGGATTAGGAAATACATAAAAGGTCAGACAGTAGGAGTTTGTCTAGACATCCTATTTTGGATTATATGCTCTACAAGTTTCTGTGGCAACCCCTGCAAAACATTCATATTTTAGCAATATTTTCGAAGGCTCCATTTCTGTAGCGAGCCACCGAAGCTTTTGTGAGCAAAATTAACTTGTTTCTCCTGCCACCCGCTACACCCTTTTGGGAAGCGGGGTGAGCCACCTCAGCTGGGAGCTGGCAGAGAAACCACCTTATTCTCTCATTCCCTTATTCCCCAAGGCAGAAGTTGTGACTGTGGGGAAAGCCAGGGACCCAGGGAGGCCAGTGGATCTGCCAGGGTGGAGGAGGTGGGACAGGGACTGTATGCTTCCCTGTGGCTGCCAGACCACACTCTGCTGTCCTTCTCCAGCCCAGGTTCCATGTGGAGCTTTCCAGCAGCAGAGGGATAGATGGGAGGAGCCAGAAGAAACAGGTGCTGCCCCAGGTTCCCGGCTTGTCAGCAGCACACTGAGGTCTGTGAGTAAAAGGAGGACACAGTCTCAAGCTGCCCCAGGGGAGATATAGGTTGGATATTAGGAAGAAGTTTTTCACGGAAAGAATAATTAAGTACTGGGATGCTTTGCCTGGGGAAGTGGTGGAAGCACCATCCCTGGATGTATTTAAAAAAAGACTGGATGTGGCACTTGGTGCCATGATCTAGTTGAGGTGTTAGGGTTTGGGTGGGACTTGATGATCTTGGAGGTCTCTTCCAACCTAGTTGTACTGTGATACTGTGAAAGCAGCAGTGCCATGACTTGCCACATGCATCTGAGTCCACTGGGATTTGAGATGGGCTGCCCAGGAGTTTTCACAGAAATAAATGCAGTATTATAGCAAGAGGGGGAAGACCAACCAACCAGCCAGTCAGGCAAAAATGGGCTATACAGACAGGGGTTTTTTCACTTCTCATAGAATCATAGACTGATTTGAATTGGAAGGGACCTTAAAGTCCATCTAGTTCCAACCCCTCTGCCATGGGTAAGGATATCTTCTGCTAGAAAAGATTGCTCAAAGCCCTGTCCCTCCTGGTCTTGTACTTGTGACATTATTGTTGTTATTATTTACTCCCTTCCATCTCATTCCTTGTGCAGGTGAGAAACGGAAACAGTTTTCAATTTTTTCTGGAATTCTTTTTCTGGGCTGTTAAAGTGAGGGTAAAAAAGAGAAAAAATGAACTCCGTGAGTTTCAATGACACTAATTGGATTTGGCTGGGCTTTCCATATTGAATCAAATAGATGCCAACTTAAACTAAATAAAATGTAGCAAGAAAGATTTTATGAAAACCAAAGGTAGATTTACTTTGTCTACTCACGTAAAAATGAATGAATAAATAAACATTCCAGACAGCGCTTTTGACCAGGTTCATTAAAGTAAGCACATGCTTAACTTTATGATTCCTATCATCTGATACCTAGAAAGCTATAGCTTTCAAATTCATTCCTGAAAGGGCTGATATTTATTAGGACTGGTCCGTTTTCTTTCCTTTTCCTCATAATTATCTCCTGGATAAATATTACTATGAAAGGGGTTTTGCAATGCTGGCTGCTGACATAGCCAGCACCTGGAGCCTCGGCGGTGCCAATCCCTCGGTGCAGCAGATGTTCCTCTGGTGGCACCACACACCTTCCTTGGGCAGTGCTCTTCCCCACCCACCTCCCAGCCCTTCTGAAAGGAGGGTACCGTTATCCACACTCTGCTGCTGAGGAGCAGCTGGAGGAAAGCCAGGCTTAGAGAAATCAGCCCATGGTTTGAGAAGGTGTGGATTACCTGCAGCTTCCCTGAAACTACTGGAGTGAGAGTGATGTTTCTGCCACTGCTGGCTTTTCATACATCTACTGAGAAGGTGTGTAATTAGTTTACTTTGTAAATTAAACTGCAAAGTATTGTACGGAGTTACAGCTGGGTTAGGCTGAGTTACTGAAATGAGCAAGATTTCTGAAGTCAGAGCAGAGAATAATAGCTGTTCTGCTGATACCCTTTGAATTTGAAACTAATGCTCTGGCACTTCCCAGGCAAAGTGAGTCAACCCTCATTCATAGTTGTCTCTGGCATGGGCAGAGGGATCGCACATGAATTTGAAGAGTGCAGCAACACCCCTAGGGCTGAGGGTGTGCACTGATGTATGTACCTACATGAATCTATTCTACCCTCTAAACCAACCACAGGCAGATGCATATTTCACGGCCTACCTGTTCAACAAGGCTCCCAAATGACAGCCTATGAGTCAAATTATGTGAAACTGAAATGTGTGGTGAAGGGAAATTCCATGTTTGACCAAGCAAACACCTCTCTGATTCTAAATTGTTCTCAGCCAGCTTCCTTTGGTCCTACTTCCTCGGTGATTTGCCTATAAAATGAGCATTTATTTAATGCTTTGAAATACTATGTTAATAAGAAGGCTATAGAACCACATCAGATATTTCTGAATTCCAGCACAAATCTGTTATCTATTATTATTATTATTACGCAAGCAGCCTGTTTGGGCAAAGGAGCTTTGCAATACAATTTGCCAAATGAGTAACAGGTCTCTGCCCTAAGGAGCTTACAGTCTAAAGGCAATTTTGGCAAGGCTTTCAAAGGTGTTGTGTACCCACAGTTTACAGTGACTTCAATGAGAACCTGTGAGTCCAATGACAACTTTGAAAATCATGCCAAATATAAATAATTACTTTTTTTCCCTTCTTTGATATCTGGAAGTCACTCATAACTTTTTAATTACAAACATATTATCAAATTTCATTGTTTGACTTGTTTAGTTCCATCTCCCCCTTTCAGGACTGATCTCCTTTTCGTTGATAGACATCTGTCATTTCCTCCCCTACAGTGCAAGAGGAGCCTAATATGCTCCTAGGAATGGCTATCCACCCCTAGGAAAAATTCGACTGAATGTAGCAGCTATTGGGCTGAGCTACATTCCTATTTTTGTAAGTGAATGTAACTGGAAAGTTGTCTATTGCTTGTACTGGGTAAATTGAAGGGACTAATAATTTCACTAATGCTTACAAATACAAGGGGCAAGCAGGTGAGGTATCTTAGACCTCTGATAGCATGTGGAAGCTTTGAACCTCAGGGTACAAAGAAATGAGGTTTTCATAGGTGCTTGTGCATAGTGGGGAGGATATTTTAAAATAGTTTTTAAAAATAGGCTTCTTGGCAAAGCTAATGCCTTCAAAATGCTAGGGCAATATAATCTGTAGGAAAATACATACTCAAATTTAAGAATGAAACAAGTTATGCACAGCTCATGATGTTTTCCACTATTCACACAGACAGTTGGATGCAGGGTATGGAATGTGTATTGTGGAGGGCCTCTGACCTCTCCATACTCCTTGATGAACACTGAAACTCAGTATCTATTTTTAAAGCAGATTAGAGGGATTTAGCAGATTATACCTGGATTAGGACGAAAGGTTTTTTTTTTTTATTTTCTGGGGTCTTTCATTACATTATTCTCCTATTCATATTCTTCACTCTTTTACTTTAAGCTATGAAATAGCTACAATTTTATGAAGAAGAAAAGCAAGAGAGAAGATAAATGTATTGATGTGATCAAGGTACTAAGCAGAACAGAAAAGCAAAGTAGAACACATGAAAGGCTTGAAAATGAAGAAGAAAATTAATTCTCTGTACATGAAGAACAGGGTAATTTTAGTCACACCCAGCTCTTATTTGGTGCATTTCTCTTGTGGATCTCAAAATACCTTAGTGAATCAATGAGTATCACTACCTGATTTATGGATGGGGAAACTGAGAAACAGAGAGGGAATTTCACATGCTCAAGGCTGCCCAGGATACCAGGCAGGAATAGCAACAATATCCTGCTGTTGAATCCACTAGATCATATTTACTGCGAATTTTGATTCAGCTGCAAAAGCACTGTTAAATTGCCACCAATATTGCAATGCAGCCTACAAAAGAAGTTTGGTTTCTCTGACCCAAAATAGGCTGTGAAAATGGTCTGTTGCACATGACTATGGCATCCTCACTCAAACCTGACATGAGACTGGAAAAGGCAGCAGGCTGCTCTGATGACCAGCTCAGCCCTTCCTCCTCCACACGTGAGCAGAAGCAACAGGTTCCAAACTTTCTACCCAGGTTATCCCAGACAATTTCCATTCCCTTCAGGAAAACTGCTGTGCCATCCTCCTGGGAGTTTCCCTGGTGCCTGGTATCTTGCCAGAGCTATGTTCTTTGATAGTCTCCTCTTCACCTTCACATTGTCCACATACATACATTAATAATGGTGATTATAATTGAGTATTATCTTATTTTGGCAGCAGTTTTTTGGAAGATAAAATAAGAAATCTACTGCTTTTGTTGATGTTGCTTATCTCCTTGTCAAGTCCTCACCTCCTTCTCTTCTCCTTTCTTGGGTCTTTTCCAATGTCTGTTTTCCCTCCACATAGTTTTCCTTCTTGTTGGATATTGTACTATATTAATACTTTTTCTTCCTATTTCCCTCTGCCTTTTTCTCCTCTAACACATTTTGATTCCGTTCATGACCCCCATCCTTCTTCTTCTACGTCTTTTCCTCACATTCCTCCTTTTCTATCTGGTTTTTCCCAGCCTCCTCAGCCAGATCTATCATGTCAGGTGGTTTGGGGAGTTTCAGAGCAAGGTCACGAACAGGAGATGGTCAGGCCAAGCAAAGCATCTGGATTCAGCAATTTCTCAGCTGTTTTGCATCTACCTTCTGCATAGTCTGCCACAGCACATGGAAGGAGGCAAGCTGCCACATCTGCTGGAGAGGTGCTCTGTAGTCATCAGGGATGACATGGTGATACAGCTATGCAGAAAACTAGAGCACCCATGCCTTTTCACCCTGTTTGGCCAGCAGGAACTCACTCTTATGTGCCTTAAAGATTTAGGAAAAGGTTTAGGCGTAAGCTGAGGTGGGGGTAACCCATTAAATATTTGCAGAAATCTTCAAATTAGTTCGCTTCTCAGCCAAACTAAACCAGCAAGGTCAACAATGTTATTTAATATAGTAAAGCAGACAATCTGATTGAAAATTGTCTCTCTTAAAAGCCAGCTTTGGTCTTATGTGTGCTTAGAGATACTGCCCAGTCAGTATCACAAAAAATATTTTATAATTAAGATCATTAGTCACAGGAAGTACAGCTGTGTTTGTAATTGCTCAGTCTGATTCAAAGGTATTGAGAACAACACGTGTACCATTGCCTGCCTTCACACCTCGCTGTCAGCCCTTGCAGAAGGGTGCATATGGCATAGTACCTCATGCTGTACAAGAGAATGACTACACCAGCACTGGAAAAAACATTCAAAGAATATAAACCCCACAAAGTGTGCTAGTTTTGCAGGCATAGCCAATATATCCAGAGGATTCACCTGCTCCATAGGACTGATGCCTCAAGTCCTGAGGCCCATTTCCCCCCAGGCCTGGCCCTCTGCCTGCTGAAGCTGCAGCCATGAGAAGGATGGGGAGGCAGATGGTGCTTTGTGAGCCACTGGCCTTTCCAGCACCGTCCTGTGCAGATGTGCTCTTAGCAGAGACAGATGCTTAAATTGCCTGGGGCCCTGCCTACTCTGACTCTCATCGTTGCTACTGCCAGTGGAAAATTGCAGACCAAAAAAAGATTCATGTAAATAGATTCTTGTTTAAAAGCTCAGTGCCTTCAGCTGTTTCTAACTGAAGCATGTCAAGGTGTAGGAGGGAAGCCCTAATGGCTTATGGGGAGCTGGGAAACACCGACTTCCGTGAAATGCCTGTGGCCAGCATTAAATGTTCTTAGAGGTTTCTTTTTTTAACTATTTCAGTAAGTAAGAGATCTCTGGTGGTTGTTTTGAGGATAAGTAAATGAAGTGTTGGTAATTTAATATCAACTATGTGCTTGGCCTCATAATTTTTGTTCTCTCTGTCAGTTCTTCATGAAGCCACAGAAACCAAACTTTAATCGTTGTCTCTTCCTCAAAACAACACGATTGCTTTTGCAGTTCTCTCTTTGACAGGCTGCCAGCAGTGCATTATCATATACACAGGATCTCACAAGACACTTAGAAGCTGCATATCATCATAAGCTGTCTTCTTGGTAAGAAATAGTATAGTGTTTGCTCCACTGAAACAGTAGTTAGCTGTGAGGTATAAATTTCTAGATGATGACTGCAGAGCTTGGATGGTGATGTAAGGGCTGCAGAGAAGGCAGTAACTCTCTGAGAATGCCTGCCCAAGGCTCCTCATCACTGTGGAGTGCCTAAATATACCATAAATTGCAGCTGATTGGCTGGAGGAGACTTCAGCTCCTAAATATCTTCTGCTAACACACACACTGGAATAAGACATCTAACTGAGTTACTATGATGCCCGGGCTTTCCTCCAACCCACTCACTCCTCAACATTTTTACATTCTGCTCTTTAATAAAAGTGCTTACTGTTTTTCTCCCTTTCTCGAATTTGCTGTTTTCCATTATCCTCTCTAATACTCCTTGGAATGGGTCTGCCTGCTGTCTACACCAAGTCACTAAACAGATCACTTCAGAGAAGGTCTCCAAAGGGAAATTGCCCCTTCCCTTCATCTGACCGGTGAGGTAAAAATTTGGTCTTTGGCATTTTGCTCAAGCCAATAATACATCCATCCCCCAACACGTGTACAGACTTATTATCTGCTTCTTGTCTGGAGAAGATGTGGGTCATCTGGACTGCTGCTTCTGCCTTCTACACTTCTGTAGGGTTGAGGTATCTGTAGTGTGCTCAAGGGTAGTTTCTGCAGATCCCAGTGCAGTAGAAACATAATTTCATACAAGGCTTTTTCTTCTTAAAGTGGTTCCATCTTATAGAATTATAGAGAACTCATCAGGTTTGCAGGATTTAGCTGTTACAAAACAAGGTAATTTGTCTCTTAGTATGTGGCCGGATAACCCCTTTGTAGTTATGTTACTTTTGATAGTTAAAAAAACTCTGAGTAGTTAACTATTGCTTTCAGTAGAACAGACATTTTCTTGCTTTTATATCTGAAATCTTACCAGTTAAGGTTTCTACTTAACAGTTAATCTCATTCATAATTAGGCTCAACAAAACTCAGGTATGTGTTTTCTAATCATAACACCAAAGTCATAGATTGGGGCTCAGAATGTAAATGGAAACAGGCTGGTAATGTATAATCACAGGTAACTACAGTGCAGAGGAAGGAGAAATTGCATGGACAAGTTGTCTTTGGAGCAGTGGATATCCCAGTGGCCGTATGGATGTAGGGTGTCAGCCATGGATACTTTGTCTGTCCCATGAGCTACCCACTGCCATCGATTTTCTGTTGCTCAATTCAAGACTAAGCAGATGAAAGTCAGCTGGTCACAGCACTGACTCCAGGGATGACCTTGCAGACAGAGCCTCACAGACTGCAGAGGACAGGGCTCCCCATAGCTCAGATATCGAGGTAGTCATTCAAAGCTCCACCATTCAGACATCCACTTTGCAATGCTGAAATGAATCATATTGGGCAACTTGTCCTCTTTAAGAATGTCTCTGTAATTCAGTAAGCACATAGACAAAAACAATTAATAAAACCCAGTGCCTAATATTTAGTCAGTTAAAATTAATTTTCTAAATTCTGAACCAGTTTCAAATATTCTTTGTTGAACAGGTTTAGGAGACTAAATCATTGTACTGTTTGGAAATGTTACATCCAGCCATATTTATTATCAAGCCAAGAGCTGAGAGGATAATGCTGCTATTGCTTCATTTTCTGAAATCTTTCTATGTGTACCTTTATTTCATCGCTGTTGGAATATGTCAACATATGTTAACTAGTGAACCTGAGAAAGAATCAATTATATCAATAATTTCATGCATAAATAATTTTGCATCAAAATCAAGGTAATGAAATGTTGCCTCTGTCATGACCACTCAGGCCTTAAGTCATGTGCTGGATCATTTACCTCACCCACATTTGGGATTGGCATAAATTATACAAATTGATTAAGAAGCAGAATAAGATGACTCTGGTGTCTTCAAGTGACAGTTTAGTATGTTTCCAGTAATGGAAACATATGGTCAGCTGGGATAGAGCTAGCCTTACAGTTAGATCACAGTCTCCAGGAGAGTTTTCTGTTTTTTCTGCCTTCAAGCCTTTCCCATAATCCCGTGGGATTGCTTCAAAAGTAATGCCACAAAGGTCCTCAAGATATGTGGCAGCAAAAGTATTCCTGAGGTGAAAAATTCTGGCTCAGAAAAGCCTCTGTTTTCTTTTGGTGGCAGATGATTGGTTCCCTTAATGTTTACCATAGAATCACAGAACGGGTTGGATTGGAAGGCATCTTAAAGACCATCTACTTCCAATTCCCCTGCCAATGCCAAGGAGACTTTTCACTAGACCAGGTTGCTCAGAGCCCCATCCAACCTGGCCTCAAACATTGCCAGGAATGGAAACAACTTTGCTAGGCAACCTCATCACCCTCAGTGTCAAGGATTTCTTCCTAATGTCTAATCTAAACCTATTCTCTCTCAGCTTGAGGCCATTCCCCCTTGTCCTGTCACTACATGCCCTTGTAAAAGCCTCTCTCCTCCTTTCTTATGGATTTGCTTCAGGTACTGGAAGTCACCTCAAAGACTTCTCTGGGCTAATCAATCTCAATTCTCTCAGCCTTTCCTCATAGGAAAGGCTCTCCATCCCTGCAGTCATCTTGATGGCCTCCTCTGGACTTGCTCCACCAGGTCAGTGTTCTTCCCGTGCCATGGACCCTAGAGCTGGATGCAGTACTCCAGGTAGGCTCTCACCAATGCAGAGCAGACAGGCAGAGTCCCCTCCCTCACCCTTCTGGCCACGTTGTTTTTGATGTACCCCAGGATGTGATTTGCTTTCTGCCTTAACATTTTTAGGTTTGTTTAAAAGGAATGTATAAGCCAAGTATCAATTCAGCATGCAGCTGGAGCTGTGACTTCCAGGTGTAAGGTGCACTCATGGCTGTTCAACACATTCTAGCTCAAAAGTGCTCCACTCGTGTGACCTGGTGCTCTGAATGGGTGTTTGCAGGATCAAGGTCTTCATAAGTCCCCCAGCTGTTTTTCACAAGTTTCATGGTGAGCAGGGGCATTTTCTTTTAGAAGAGGAAAATACAGGTAATGGAAAGTGCAAAAAACTATTTGGAGGGCAAGGCAGGAGAAATGTCCTAGCTATTTCTTCTTCTTTTTTTAAATATACTTCGTTTTTATGGTTGGCTTTCCACAGAAATTCTCTCCCTTGTTTCATGTTTCATGTTTTTATCTGTGATTTTGAATAAGTAAAGGATCAGGGGCTAAAAAATGCACTTCAGGTTTGAGGAGAATATGAGGTAAATGTTGCTTTTGCCGTATATCTGCATTCATTGGGTTTTTTGTAACAAACTAGGTACATTTTCTTGACAAGTATGATGTAGTTCTACTAAACTCTACACTAAAATACTTCAAATCCATGTCAGCTAAGAATTCACTGGTTGGGAGACAAAAGGAATGGCCTCTGACTTAGGGTAGATAGGATTTAAGTCCTAGCTGGGACATGGGTAATGCTTTGGGAAGGACTGAGTTCGTTTTCCAGGACCACATGACACAACAACTTTTGGCATTGCTACCTCCCAGTTATTCACCCATGACCTGGTGAGCATGGCTAAGATGGCACACTTAGTGGGAGGAGAGGAGACTTTCTTGCCTCATTCCACTTAAATCAAGGAGTAAGGTGGGAGAGATTTCAAGTTGCTATCACCAAGGCATAGTTTTCAGGAAAAACATTTTTATCCGTGATATAAACTCCAAGCCAAAATTAAAAACTTCTAAAGTAAAGAACATAAAAATCCCTTGGGATCCTATCAAATGTTTTCTTGGAACCAAGACTGCGAATTAGGCTTCTATTTTGTTCCACTGAAGGTAATGAATAATATTTAATAACCTCCTTATGTTATTCTTGGCTTGCCTGTGGAGGGGTTACCCTGGCCGGTCAGTATGGATAATGGATGTCAGAAAAGGTGCTAGGCTATTTGTATATACCTTGGCGAAGATTTTACCATCCCCATTCAAGAGTGATATGGGTCTTTATGAAGTGTACAATTTTACAGCTTCTTTGGAAAAAATAGTCATTGCTGCATTTAGGACAGATAGAACAAATAATTTGGAAGGCTATCTGCGAGGTGCATAAAGGGGATAAGCCATTTCTTTAACTGTCAGAGTAGTGTAATCTGGATAGATTTCCCTTATTAAGATGATGTCCCATGTCAGAGGGGTTGGCCACTGCCCCACCAAAAGGGCTGTAAAGCCTCAGCCTGCTCTTCAGCACTTCCTCCCATCTCCTGTTTCCCTGCACAGCATCCACTGACCATCGGTCCTTCAGGAGCTGGTGGGGAGAGTCGTGGGTGTACAGAAGAGCATTTGCTGAGTACTCAGTCCCAGACAGTGGGAAATCACTCACTCAGCAGCTGAGAACAAAACTCTTGAAGGTCTCTCTCTCTGAACGAATAAATATAACCAGTGTCAAGTACCCCTCCATTGCTGTTGAAATGTAACATCACCAAATGGCAACATAAAACTCTAAGCAGATTTCAACATCAGTTGCCCTCCTTCTGAAATTTTATTTTTAATTACAGAAAATTGAATTAAAGCTGCTCAAGTTGAAAAAAAGGTCATGATGTTTAGCTGGCATATCCCATATTTTTCTTCTTTCTTCTGTTTTCTGCAAGTGAGCAAATGCATAGGTCCTTTGGATTCCCTAAATGGTAGGCAATAGAAATTTTGGGCAGCACATGTAAGGATACAGGCCGCTCCTGCTCCTTTGAACAGCTTTAGCCTTTGATTAAGGGTTCGTTCTGATTTTTCTCGTATCAATAGTTGGTGAAAAATGATAGCTACCTGTAACCATTTTGCCCTCATTTAGAAGGAATTTGCTGCTGCACTGAAGCCTGAAGTCCCCACAAGTCTGAAACTTTTATTTTTCATCTAAGTCCTCTAGAAGTTTCCCTGCATTTCATTGTGTTATGTTTTAGTTACATTGACATTGAAAATTCTGCTGTTTCAGCTCCTCAGGTTTGTTGCTGATCCTCTTTTTACAAAAAGAAGGAAACACTGTTCCAAGCCTTGCTTCAGCCAGTGTTTCCATGTATTCACCTCCAAGAGTTCACCCAGCCTTACAGCTGAACGAGGAATTTGTCTGAGATCACAACTTTTGTCTTTTTTATCCTAAGTGGAATTTACACCAAATTTTCCTAGTTGTGCTGTTTAGCAGCTGCAGCTCTTCAGGGCAGTCCTCACCATCCCACTTGCAATAAGTCACTCAGATGCCATGGGCTCTGAAGCCTAAACATCTGCTTTCTCCAAAACACTCATTGCAACTGGTTTAGCCAGGTAGTCAGTGAGAGCTATGTACCTCCCCAGCAAGTATTGAGGGTCCTGCAGTTACAGTATTTGACACCTGGGAAGTGCAGCTATCCATGCACATCACAATTTACACATACAAGTTCACTGCTGCTCCAGGTATCACTGGTGACCACACAGAAAGTGTACGGAAAGGGCCAGCTGAGCCCTGAGCTTTACAGCCTCTCTAGTAAATGGTGTTTTTATGCACATCTAGGTAGATTGGGTAGATGGGAATATAGCACTGGGGGTTTTACCTGTGAGGAAAAGGCTTTTGCTGAGTGCTCACTGGCCACATTACCAAAGCCAACTGTGTTTACAGGCAGCTCCCCTGTCTCTCCAGATCCCAGGGCTGCTTCCACTCTACATCACCTCCTGCCTCCCTCCACGGCCTTACCACAGCCCTTGCACTGTAGCCAGCAGGAAGCCAACAGGTCTTTTTTGAGCACATTAACCCCTTTTTGATGCTCCCTGCAAGGGATGACTCCATTGCCCCACTGGCTGTGGGGCTCCTTCCAGCCTGCCACCCCACTGATTCCTGCACCTGCCAGCCTCCCCCACCTTCCTTCAGGGAGAAAAGGAAAAGAGGGTGTGAATGATTGGACTGGTAATGACATTAGAAATTCCATCCTGGCAGTGCACTGAATCTTCCTTAAAAGCTTTGAAGAGCTTCCTGAAAATATGAGCACTAAACAGTGTGTCAGGGCCAGGCCAGGTGATTGAGCCCACCTCTCTCTCCCATGCTGGGAGCAACCTGCCCTGCCCAAAGACACTGCCCTTCCAAGTTGGTTTAAGCACTGTCCCCTCCTCAGCTGCCTTTCCCCTTCTGGTCTGGAAAACTGTCATGGCTTAGCCCTAAGTCACACTGAGTCAGCCCTCGGCTTCCAGCTGTACACAGAGACTTGCAGCTGAGTTTGCTGCACAGCCCATGGACTGCACAGCCTGGGAGATCTAATTCATAGTGGCTCTTCTGCTACACCCTTATGTTCAAAACACATGAATCAGGTCTTGAAAAAGCACGGAACTCACTTAATGATCATGAGATTTAATATAAATAAACACAGGTTTCTTTTTACTTGCTTTTAAAAATTATTACACTCTTATGCTTTTAGGTGGCTCTCAGATCAATGTTCAAAGCTCTTCTCCATATCCATCAGGTCTGCAAGCAGAAGTAAATCCAAAACCTGGAGTTTTAATTAAGAAGTTGAATACTGGGAGATTTGTGGTTAAATCAGGAGCACCGTCAGCCTTGAAATCACAACAATTTACATTGGTACACACACCCCAGCTTCATAGCATTGCTACCTAGTGCCATCTTCAGCACGAGCAGTGGACCTGGGAAAAGAAAACTAGGCTGCAACTGGGACCTTTGCTTGATGTCCTTGTTGAAGAGGGAAAGTCGTATCATACTGCTCCCAGATACACTGAATGTGTGGTGCTGGCAAGTCTAATTTTCTAGCATAATACTTATTGTCTCTACTATGTGAAGAAACCACCTAGCATCTAAAATGTCATAAACACAGCTGTGATTCTAGGACAGCTTGTTCCAAATACGCCATGGGACAAGAAAAATTGATTTGCTTCTGCAGCTTTGGGGGCAGACAAGAGCAAATGTAGTAAAATGAAGAAAAAATTTTCAGTTAAGATCACCTCCTCTATTCGGATGGATGTCTCTACCCAGAGAAGCCAAGAGCACTGAAGTCTCAGTGATATAGATTCATTATAGGAGTAAAACAAGCTGGCTTGTGAGCCTTATTCCTCAGGTTTTGTGCAAGTGAAAATTCAACCAGGCCTTCAAATATAGCTTCACTGGAAGGTGGAATTCATGTAAAGCAAGTTACAAGTTTCCTGGAAATTAGAAATGAGCTCAAACTCAAACTGTACCACTGCAAGCCAATTTTTAAATAGTTCAAGCTCTAGTCTAGCTGATTATCTTTTCTTCCCTCTTCCTGCCATCCATTAAAGACTTGGCCGCTGCATATACATTGTTAAAGATAGAAGAAAACTGCAAAATGCATATTTGGAACCTGTTTGGGCTTTTGGAAACCCCCGATGTGCTGAAATACTTAAACTTTCCTTGCTAAGTACTCTTCATGAACTTGAAGTTTCTTATGTTGGTTTGAGTCTGGAGTTTGATGATACACAAAAAGGAGACTTTCTCTTAATTCAGTCTTTGCTGTTAAAGCCTTTTGAACAGTGGGAAGACCCTGAATGCACACCCCTAAAATTGATGTTTGTATATTTTGAAGTTTGTGGAGTGATGCAGAAACTATAAGTGAAAGAATAAATTTTAAGTACAACCTACAACCCCAATGGGAGTACAAAAACTGTGATTAAGCAACGTGAGGAAAGCAATGCCATTTGAAGTATGGAGTTTGTTGTTGTTTTTTTTCCTGTGGTCATTTCCATAACTGGTTAGAAAATCAGCTCAGATCAAGGAATGTTTTTATTTATTTTAACTATGGCCTACTTAATGGAGATGTAATAATCCAAAACAATTACATTAAAGTAATTATATTTCAATAAACATAAGCTTGGCACTTCAGACTGGAAGTGGAACCTGTACCCTGAGCCAATTAGGAGCAGTGAAATGAACAGGAGACAGTTGATTGTAGTTTATGGAGTGCATTTATTAAACCAGTAACAAATAATCTATTAATCTTTCTCTAAACATCAACAACATAAAAGAGTTCCTCACCTCAAAGTCAGTTGCATTAAACTATTTCAGACGGACAAAATGAGACACCAGAAGTTTTGCATGTCGGGATATGATTTATAGCCTGAATTAACTGCTTTTGTGTGATGAAGGGTGTAATTAAACTCCAGTGGCAGCATGTGGCCACAGCAAATGGCTTGGCAGAGAGCAGAACTCTGGAAGCCAGCTCACCAGGAAAAGGGTTTGTGTTGCTGGTGGCACCAGCAGGTCAGTGGGAAAGCCTGTTCCCTGGGCAGGCCCCTTCCCACCTTTGTCATGCACAAAGGAAACCTGTGGGCATACCAGGAGCAGGCATGCCAGAAGGTACTGTACCAGTGAGCAAAATATAAATGCCTTTGTCAAAACAGAAACATTTCACTAAAGCCTTCTGATCAATACTAGGAATATCACAGGGGGGAAATGGAAAGGGAAACAGTCAACTCACAAATGGGATTACTTTATGAATATGCTTTACCTCTGGTGCTGGTGTTGCCAAACTGAATGATCTAGGGAAAGGCTTGTGTATTTTATCTTGGCTTCCTTTCCTTCTCAACCATTTCTCTGCAGCCAGGTCTCTTGGTTCTCTCTGTTGCTTGGATTTCTGATGCTGTAAAGGAGAGAGAAGCATTTATAAAGCTGTAATATTGTGAATATTATACAGAGAAACTGGAAAGGTAGTTGGTATAGGTGGAATTTCAGAAAATGGTTCTCATGTTCCCTTTTCTCTTAGGCAGAATCTCTAAATATCCAGGGGTCATCTAATGGGGCCCCATGCTAAAACCCAGAGTCTGTGAGAGCAACAGGGTGCACAGGTAGCCAGGGCTTCTACATAAAGCTATTAAACAGGTTTATTTGCAATCTGTCTGCTCAAGCAGATGATGTCTTCATTGGTTTAACACCATACAAGGACACACTGCTGCTGTTGCCTCGGGCATTTTCAACATTTTATATACATTGCTTTTAGTTCGTTAAGATAGGTGATCTCTTTGATATGGCAGGCAAAATCAGCTTAAGCTTGTTGGTAGTAAATCATGACCTTCTGATTTGTGGAGAAAAACATGAAGCAATCTAATATTTTATTGTTCTGAAGCAGCAATACAAAAATGTGTGTATATGCAAGACAATACATTTTTCAGTGTTGTTGCAAGTGATAGACTTAAACTTCAAATTCCCTCTGTAAGTAACTCTCCTACTTATACTGGTTCTTCCTCTTTACTTTTTCTTCCTCTAAATCCACATGCTTTTTCCTGTTTGATATTCCTTCACTTTCTATGTTGACACATGGTCTTTAATGTCTTCATTAATCTTAGTATCTTCTTAGGGTCTCATATATGTATTATCCAAAGGAGTCTTTCAGCTAATGTAAAGCTGATTTGTAACAATCAACATGATGGATGATAATAATGTATGTGATTTATCCACAAATTGCATTTGGTCTATTCTAGAGGCTATAAGTGAAAGCAATATTTTCAACAGCACAAAGAGTGTGTTAGGCTTGAAAGGATAGCAAGCTAAGCTGGAGATCAGGACTTTTTCACTATAGAAAAAGAAAGACATGTATTGCTAATCTAGATTTTGGAAGATCACTGGATACTTATAAAACCTCTTTTATGAGCACAAGCCTGAAGATGAGTGGCTGAGAGAGCTGGGGGTGTTTAGTCTGGAGAAAAGGAGGCTCAGGGGAGAGAGACCTCATCCCTCTCCACAACTGCCTGAAACAAGGTTGTAACCAGGTAGAGGTTGGTCTTCCAGGTAACAAGTGACGGCCTCAAGAAACAGCCTCAAGTTGAACCAAGAAAGGTTTATATCAGATCTTTGGAAAAACTTCTTCACTGAAAGTGTGGGCAGGCATTAGGAGAGGCTTCCCAGGGAAGTGGTGGGATCACCATCGCGGGAAGTGTTTGGAAGGCATGTGAATGTGGCACTTGGGGACATGGTTTAGTAGTGAACACATAGGGCTGGGTTAAGAGTTGGGTTCAGTGATCTCAGAGGCCCTTTCCAAAATTAATTATTCCATAATTTTATGAGATGGTGGTTGAGATAGCTGCTGAGAAGCTTTGGAGGAACATCTTGCAGAGAGACTTGTAACACACTGCTCTGCTCTCTCACGTTTTTGTTTTTTAAAATCTCTGGTTTGGAAAAGTCAGTGTGATTTCCTGACTGCCACTGTCACAGCACCTAAACTCCCAGATGCTGAGGGCAAGTCAGGGTGCTGAGACAGTCCCACAAAGTGAGAAAGGGGTACAAGCTGTGCCACCTCAAGGGAACAGCTGCAGGTTTAGGTCTGAGCAGAGGCAGCTGGAAGGCAAGAAGGACAAGAGCTGCAGTTAGCCCAGGAGCTGTGACCAGGGCTTTCTTAATCATAGCCTCAAGTTACCAGCTGAATGGTTCCTGTGCCTCGTGTGAGGAAATGGTTTTTGTTCAAAATGGTGGGTTTGAATGGGTAGCCAGAAACTCCATAACACAGTTTCCAAAAGAGCTGATCTGAAAGCAAGAGAGAGAAGGGCTCATTATCAAGATTGTTGTGTGTGGTTTCCATTCCTCTCTTTTCAGTATCTGTCATCATTTATTGGTTAAGACTTAATAACTAAAAGAGAGTATAACTTGGCACTCATTGCCAGAACTCCAAAAGCAAACATTACTAATGCTATTTTTTTAACCACAGGCAGCAAATCTTTTCAAACTGCAGCCTGACCCCAACTCTCTTCTCCCCAGCATCTCTTCTGCAGTGGGGCAACTGAAGAAGCCCATGACCAGCCATGCCAGAGGCAACGATGCTTTAACCCATGAACTCTTCAAACAGAAGGTACGAGTGAAATACGCCTTTAAAGATTTGGGGTTTTTTTCTTTCACAGAGGTTTTAATGTATTTTAATCAGACAGTTACACAGACACTTTAGCTAGCCTAACAAAATTTTGGATGGCAGGGTAAAGCTGTAGGCAATCAGAACGTTATTTCTAGGTCTGTGCGACCAGTGGTAAGGGACTTACTGCAGCTTGATTTTAAACAGACCCCAGTCCTCTCTGACTGCAAAATGAGCTAAACACAAGTCCACTCAGAGTTTCTGCTATCCTGCAAGTTCAAACCATGTGGTCAGGAGCTCTGGAGTCTCATTTGGGTTTTAGTGTCTCTTGTGAGTTCCTAATAGAGGAATTCTTAGAACCCAAAGCTGCTAATATCAGGCCAAAAAAGCACCAAATCACTCCAGAGACAACCTGAATCAATGGCAGCTTTCCCAAATACTGCCCCTTTTTTCTCAGCAGCTTAAGTTCGTCATAGTGATATGGAATAAAATCATCACTCTGCCTTCTGGGGTGTTGAATGGCAAATCATTTGTTGCAAGACTCTATGGTGACAAATACAGTAATTGCCATAGCTTTTTAATGTTAGTATTGTGCTGCATCTCATTTTGGTTCCAGAAATTCTGACACTTCATCTTAATTTGGACTGGTCTTTGTTTGCCAATTCACTAGTCTTATTTAATCAAGGGGATGCTATGCTCTGTCCCTGCAATTTTGTCAATTAGTACAGTGGTATATATTTTGCATTTAATTGAATTTCACATACCTCTAACAAGGCTGCTGATCTCATCCCAGTGCAGTAACTGCCTTGATATGAAATTTCATGGGAAGAATGTTTTCTGCCTGAGAGCCATTCATATATATGAGCTTCTGCAACCAATTAAAACATTAAGGAACCTACAGTTGAATAAATATCAGTGAAAATTTAAGAACAGAGTGGTAGTTTTCAGCCAGTTTTATGGAAAGTCAATAGGTATCCGGAGGTCCAATTACAGGAAATGTTTTTGCAGTATGAAATAAAATTATAAGAAATAGAGAGGCAAATGAGAATGTTACAGGCACCTAGCATGCTTCTGGTCTTGGCATAATGACTTAATTAAGAAGAATCAGTATTAAATAGTAAGATGAAATTCTGCTGTGCATTGCACCTCTTTAATTCTGGCATAATTTCGTAGACTTCACAGAAATCACATTGGATATAAAAGTGAGAAACAGAGAAAACTCACGCCCTGTCAAGCCAAAATGTACCTACCGTCCCTTTTGGCTGAACGTTCTCTTTCCCCTGCCTATTTAGTGCAGTTCAGAGGCAGGTTCAGAAGCCCGTGCCCCCTGTTAATAAGGAGCAGCAAGATAAAGGGCCACATTTTATTGCCACTCAGCTGCTTTGGGGTTTCTGAGCAAAGAGGCACCTTCTTTCTTTGGCTGTGTGTTCCAAATCGACCGAAGAGATCAGTTCAGTTGGTCAGAGCATGGTGCTAATAATGCCAAGGTCATGGCTTCAATGCCTGTATGGGCCATTCACTAAAAAATTGGACCCTTGTGGGTCCCTTCCAACTCAAAATATTCTGTGGTTCTGTGAGGGAGAAGTCCACTGTTCCTCTTCTAGATTCATTTTGGGCCATTTGGCCTCCCTGGCTTTCTGCCTTTGTGATTTCCCCTGTTTCCTTGCAGACAACCTGCCAGCCAGCCCTGCCTGCAGCACACATGGGACAGCATTGCCACTCTGCCCCATCTACCTGCTGTTTACCTCAACAGCACCTGCAAGCCCTGTTTGCTGTTTAGACACCGAGTGGTGCACCTCTAGGGCTGCCAAGTGTGCTTGGTGAAACCTACCCAGCCATTCATTTAAATACTCGTTAAACAGGAAGCTGCTGCTGGAAAGTTGAGTGCTGGTTTATATTTAAACAAATAGTGGGAACGGGCATGAGTGTCATTTTGTGATGTAGTGGAAAATTCGACTTACTTGCATTATCCCACAAGTAACCCCTTGAAAACAAACTTAAGAGGCTGTTAAGGACTGTACTCAAGCCTGCAAGCTTTTGCATTGGTAGCAGCAGTGAAAGGGTTAACTTGCACAGTTCTTTCACTGCAAACGTAGGCGTTAAAGGGAAAGTGATGCACATGGTGTAGCATTGGTGTTTCCCTTGTGATTGAAGGAAAGTAGTTATTAAGGTCAGCCATGCTTATTTTTGGCAGATGTGGAGCCCCTTTCAGCGTGAACACTCCTAAGGAGTGTACTTAAGGTCAAGAAAGTTGCATATTTTGTGAGTGAAGTAAACAAGGGCAGAAAATGTTGAGCACCTTCTTTTAGTAGCTGTGGACTATCAAGACTTACCATTTTGATCCTGCAAAGTTTGACATCAGTATTGTCAGGGATGACAGTGAGTTCAGATGCAGCTCTGGGGTCTCCTGAAAGTTTGAGGCATCCAGGATGATGCCAGGATGCAGAGGTGCGGGGAAGTCCAGAGAAGCCAAAGTGCACATGGGTCAGAGCCTTTGGGTCTTTAAAGGTTCCGTGAGGACCTAGCTTTGCATTTGTGGGGTTTTGCCATCTCCTTCTGCTTTGAGGGAGATTTTTGACTCCTCTGGTCTCCCTGCATACGTTCTCTAGGCTCTCCATCAGCAGAAAGTGCATGAACTCTCAGAAGGCAGACCTCTCCACGCCTGTCACCCAGCCACGGACGGTGTGACAGCCATCACAGTGTCACAGTGTTTGTTTTACTCACTGCAGGGTGACTCCCTCACAGTGACACTCACGGCTGCTTACACAGCTGACGGCTCCTGCCAAACTTCACAGCATAGGCAGGAGAGTTTGCCTGAGAATGCATTTGGAGACATGCATTGGGCTGTTCCAGAGATATGTGATAAGGTGAAAGTGGTAGAGAGCTTCACAGTTTTCCTGGGTGACCAAAATGGCTAGCAGCTCTAGTCAGCTCCCCAGATACATCACCGTGTTTTTCTAGTCACCATCAGACTTTATTCTTCAAGTTCTCCTATTTGCCTCTCTCACTTCATGGTGACAAGTGCCACATAAACAATCCTATTATTAATAGAAGTAATGTATTATATGTATATATCTTTATGATTCATATATTGTATAATTTATGTAATTACCATTTGAATTCCTTTTTCTAGTTCATGCTTCACAAATGAAGGTGGTTATTGATGATCCAATGACAGGAAAATACTTTCAGTTCCAATCATTTTCTCATTATTTTTTCTAATAATGTTTCTTATGCTTACACATGCACAAGCATTACAATATTTTGAAAGGATGCACTTTTTCTTCAGTGTTAAAAGTTCTCTCCATTTAACATTTAATATGTTCTTGTCTGCTGGCATATTAGAGGACAAAAATGCATTGCATTGCAAACTATAGGCTAAGCTATTTCTCCTGTGAATGCCTTAAAGCACCTAAACAATTTCCTGGTCATGGAAACGTGTCCTGAAGAGAATGCAAAGTGTCTCTCCAAGCAGTGGGTGAGATACTGCTAAAACTCCTTCATAGCTAGACAGCATTTGTAGCTGCACATGACGTGCTTCCTCCCAGCACCCCGAGCAAACCGATCCCTTTTCTCTGCAGAGCCCACCCTGATCCCAAGATAGGTGGGTGAGGTAATGCAGCTGCCTTTCATGACTGTGACCCAAGAGGGTGGTGGTGGGTTTGGGTTTTTTTGTAAGATTTTGCCAAAACAGAAAGTCAGAATTAGCGTGTGCAAAACACATCTAAACAATGGAACACATACAAATTAGAGTACCCACCCACAACGCCTAATACATAACCAGTGAGTCATTGCCCAGGGCCCAGTGTGAGAAATCTGTGTAGGTGGGTTTTATTTGGCTTTCTTTTTGATTGCAGTTGTGCTTCTCTCTAGCTAATAATTATTACACTCTGAACTAATAAACATAAGGATCTGAGCTTTCCAAGATGTCCAAGTGATACAACATCTCATTTATTAGACTTAAAAGTTTGATCCCTGTGGAAATGCAAATGAGTTATGTCTTAGGACCCTAAATTCTTTGGTGCTCATTGAGTCCAGAGATTAAAATTGAGATACTAAAGCAGTGGGATGAACCGAGTTCAAGGTAGTAGTGACCAAAACAGTCGCCATTAGCAAGTCATCCAATCACCTAAGGAAAATGTGAAAAGAAATGAACTGCGATAGTCTGCTGGGAATAAAAGGACACATCACAGACATCACCGGCAGTACTGGCTGCTTTCTCATGGGGCTCAGCAGAGATGCCAAAGGTTTCAAAGGTGTGGAGCCTGAGCTGCCTTCTCACGCCCAGTGATGGTCCCTCCAGGTCAGGGCTGGGGCTCGCTGGCAGGGCAGAGCCGGGAAGCCACAGTGCCGCTCCCTCCTCTCTGATCAGCCTCTGATAAACAGGGAGAAGCCCAGTCCACAGAGACACAAACTTGGCACTTTTCCTGAGTGCTACACTTCAGAAACACGAATAATGAAAGGGCGCATAGGAGCCTAAGCAGTTTGTAAATGCAATTTGACTTTCAGGGGTTTCATTTTAATTATCCTGAGAAACAGATTTTTCTACGCTCCATAATAATGAATATTTTTGCATTATTTAGAGTAAATGAGTTTTCCAACCAGCCTCTGGAGGGCCTCAAGAAGTTCCAGTGTGATAATTGCTGCTGGGTGTCTTAATGCCACCAGCATCTGAGGTTTCCCAGAATATCTAAGTGGACATTAGCTGTAATTTAGTAGCCATGAGTATTGCTTGATACCATTGCTGCAGGCAGACGTTGTGAGAAGGCAACAAAATTCTAAGCTGAGGTTTTTTTAAAGTGCTCATTGCTAGCCTGACATCACCACCACTATTCATTTTTGTTGCAAGCATCAATGGGAAAATAATTGCAACTTTTTAGGACAGTAAGGCATTTTTGAAAACCCTGTCCTTAGTTTACTGCTTCTGCAGTGCTTCCATTTAATTTTCCTCTTTTCTTCTTTATTTCTAATGTTTCCACATTCACTTCCTCCATCTCCACTTTGCTATCATGCCAGTCTTTGATTTTAATGTCTTCTCTTTTTTTCATACTGTCTCTTGGGATATTCTCCCAGGGTTGTTTTCCTATTACACACATAATTGTCCATAGATGAGATGACTGTGAGCCATCCTCACATTGTGACAAGCCACAAAAATCAATAGTTCCCCCCACCTTGGTTGGAACCTTCTTTTCACATCCACACTATCCTTACATTTTTGATCTTATTTAATTGTTCATCTGACCATTACCTCAGCCATAAACAGCAATGTGTAACAAAGAAGATTTATTTAAGTGATTCTAGAAGTGCAGTTGTGTTCTCAACCACCACTTATTCCAGCAAACTTCAGTCAATGGATAAACTTGCTCACATCTATTCTTGCACCAATTCAGTATTCAGTGAGACTAGGCTAAGTTTGGTGTTTTCTGACCTATAGAAATGCTCATGCAAAACATACAGACATATTTAGGATACCTGCAGTTCATGTTTAAAGTTATGGTGAGAACAGCTCAGCTTATCTAGTGGAATGGCAAAGCCTAAATGGCATGAGTCACTTAGACCCCTGACACACTGCAAAAATGTACATCAGAGAGAAGCCTTTATTCAAACTCTTATGCTTGTGCAGCTTTTAATTCTTCCATCCTGAATAGGAACACAGCCAGGGCTGACTAGTGTTTCCCCACAGTCTCCTTAAGTCATGGTCTAGACTCAGCAGTTTTGGAATGGACTGTAAATTGTCCTCTGCCATTCAACCCAGCAGATACACAGCAAGGAACTTGCTGGGTCTTTTAGTTTCTATGAGATTTTGGTATTCCAGATGGATTTAAATTTTTTTCTGAAGCCGTAACTCTGTACATCCTCAAACATTTATTCAGAGCATGTAAGTTTCAACGGAAATCTGATAACTCATTACAAACTATGGAAGCTCCCTTTCATTTGGACATTTCACAGCCATGCATTTCTTTTCCTCATTCCACTCTAAGTGTTGTATGCTTTTTAGTCTTTTCTTGGAAAGAAGAGTCACTTGAAGGAAGATAAGTACTTGGCAGTTTTCTCTCAGGCTATGATAGACAGCTCTTCCGTGCTCATGCAGCTTGTTTACTCATGACCTGCTATACTTCACATATTCAGAGCTCTGTCTATTGTAAAAACAGAAAATTGAGATCTCTGAAAACTTTAATTTTTTTTTTCTTTTTAACTACTATTTGCTTGGAGAAGAGAAAACACTAGTGCTGCCTGAAAATCAGAAAGGCATAGGAAAAAACTTCACATATGTAGCTACACGTGCCAGATGCAGTCCACAAGTAGCTCCATTATTCTTAGCTGTCCTCTCAGTAACCTCTACCTCTTGTGCATAGAAGCACCTGCTTCTCTGACAACAGCAGGCAATTTGGCCTCCAGGGGGGTTATAAGAACCTCCTCAGCAATTAAGTGGGGACTTACAGTCCCAAGAGCCATTTTCATCTGGAGCACAATTCCCCTTAAAGTAAGGTGATAAGTTTAATGCAATGGAGTATTAGACAGAAGAAAAGGAAAAACTACCTTTTTCCTTACATTTGAGGTTTTCTAACTGACCACAGGAGCAAATGCAGGGAATAGGGCTCAATGAAATTATGGAGTGCAACCAAACTATTCTAGTGAAGTGTTTTCCAGATGTGCTGAGTAAGACTTTCATTTCCATGAACTGCTGAGAGTTCAGCAGATTGTAAAGGTTCAGATACTACAAATAGAAAAGTTTAGGGCAGTTTTGACATTCATGTACAAGGAAAGTGAACAGGTCCGATATTTGCAAATCACATTCTGCTTTTACTCTACCACAACATTATCAGGGTTTGGAAGTGGTGTGTCACCTGAAAAATGCTTGGTCTGAGTTTAATTTCACACATGTGAACTACAGCGAGGCCCAGAGCACCCAGCCTGGCAGTGTGGGTCTCTGATGTGATGTAGCTCACCAAAACACCAGCCAGCTAAAAGGAATCAAGCAGCACCACGTGCCTGTCTGGGCTGCAGTGTCTGAAAACGAAGTGTGCAGAAAAGGGCCCGTGGTTTTAGTAATGCCACTAGAGATGTGTGATTGAATACGTCACTGTGGACAAATACAGCTGGACCATCCATTTACAGTTGCAGACTATCTTCTCCCAAACCACCCTCCAAACTTCTTGGCCTTTCTTGTACACTACTATTCATTCCTGTTGTTTTTTACCTTCCCCGAGCCTGCTTGGAGCCAGTTGTTACAACCCACTGCTGGAAGGGACCAGCACAGTTTTCTTGACATCTCTTTACTGATGTCCTCCCAGCTGGCAGGCTTGGCTACAGGCATTGCTGAAGTGTGGAACCACCAAATACTTTCCACACTGGTTCACTGGCAGCAGAACAGATGTCACTCAGGGGTTTCAGCCACTTTAACACTGGAAATCCTGTATTCTGCCACTGTAGTCTGTCACTATCTGAAACAGCTGGATGTCACTTCTATTTTGATTGTTCTTTAAATCACATGAGCTCTCCCAGCCAAGTAATTACTATTTAACCGAAATAGATTTCAAAAAGGCAGGGACAGAAAGTCTGAAGTCAAGTAATGTTACTTTGAGTCTGTCACAGTTTGGACTTTATGGCTTCTTGTAGTACACTAAGTACTACTTAGTCCTGTAGGGTTATTCAGTTTGTGTCAATCTGGGGTTATTTTCAGAACGAGCTGAGCCAAAGCTCTGATCATAGGATGAGGGGAGCAATCTTGTTCCTGTCGTTCAAGGTCAACATCTGAGCTGGATAGCTGGCATCATCAGCTACAAGAATACTTCTGTAAACCAAGATGATGCTGTTACTCTGGTAGGGAGAAAACGTGTTGTACTGCTTTCTGCCATCCCTACAGAAGCCTTTCATCCTACCTGTGCTAAGACACTGTCTCAGCTCCAAAACACTAGCAAAGGTTAGTAAATAGAGGTTCACCACAATGCTCAAGCACATTATTTCAGCAAGGTCACACCTTTGGAACCTCCAAACCTGTTGCATCTCCCGAAGAGAAAACTTTATGGAAATTCTGAGATAAATGTCTTTGATTTTTCAGTCTGCTACTCTTACCTGAGAGCAACTGCTCTCCCTTACTTACCCTTGATGGAAGAAAACTGGAGTTAGGCCTCAGGGCTTAGTATGCCACCTGTGAAAGTCTACCAAAAAACTTAGTGCCTCTTTTAATGTTTCTCGAGCTGTTAGCCATCAGGCTCACACTTGGCTAGTCCTGCACAGAGGAACCTCCTACTTCCCTGATTTTCTTCCTTCCTGGGTCTGGCCAGAAGATATTTATTAGGAGATATTTACTAGGAGTCTCTTCTTTCACATCTGTATGAAGACTGAGACAGCTAATCTCACAGAAGGGAAGGATGTACAGTTCCCATCTTTAGGATAAGAAAAGAACAAAATAGGGAAAAGGCCCAAACTGAAGTAGGATTGCTCAGTAAAAGGGTTTCTTGTCCATTTTCAGTCATGTGCAGACTAAGAGAAAAACCCTGTCAGCTGTGTGCTCACAAATTAAATGCCTCATTTAATTGCCTCAGTCAGCTACAATTACCCCTATCACCAAAGCATGAGGTGTCTCACCTTGGTTTTGTCTCTTATCACAACTCAGAATTTTCAGAAATGCAGTATCTTCTAGGTTTATTACTTTTCTCCTGTTGCAAATTAATTTAACTTCCTGCTACCTGCTACCTCTCCTGCAACCCAAGTTAAAATATGAAACAAATCTTAGACAATTCCTGGAAATTTTTAGCTCATAATTTGAGTTGCACTTTGCTCTCCCCCGGATACTTCAATGTCATTTCTTGTAGAGCATGGCTCTCGGGTGGTGGTGAAACATCTTGGATAAAGCACCATGATGGTTGTATTCTCATCTATTTTAACTGTTTGTTTGTTTGCTTGCTTGTTTCTTTTCATGGCTGCTGCTGTCCAAAATGAACATTCTTCTAAAACAACGGGAAGAAATGATGCTTTGGGTAACCACTGAGGACAGGAAGCTTCCTATTTGGACAGAGCTCCCATTCAGTGGAATTTTATTTAATCATTGGATACAGTCTCAGGTGTGCAAAGAAATGTAAATACCAGCATGATTCTGCAATTAGGGCAAAACTCACATTGACCTGAGATGCATTTTTACCTTCAGAGAAGCTGTAGGGTTTTTAATCTGTCTGTAAAACACATATGGCAGCCCTTTTTTCTTCCCATTTAATTAAAACAAACATAGTGGTCTGAATTCCTTTTATCTTCCTGCTCCTTCACTTGAATTCAGAATTTTAAACATTTTTGAATGGAAATGCTTTAGACTACCCTACACAGACCTTTAATATTTTAATGTTCCTATAAAAAATATCTATCTCATAGATGTTTTGGTTTTTAGAACTGTGATCAGATAAAGCAGCATTGTTCAGAAACTGTTGCTAAATAAAAAAGAATGGGTGGTGCCCTGTTTGGCATCTATGCAGCAAGTGATGTGTGATTTATTATTAGCGAGCCAAGTATAAGAGAAGATTATCACATGAAGGAGTCCCAGGCTATGGGTTCTGTCATGCATTTTATTTGCTGCTGCTCCCACATTCTGGAAGGATGTGCAATCCAAGTCCTGAAGGAATTTTGCTTACACTATGATGAAGTGACCAAAGTGCCCCAGGAATGTGCAGCGGAGAATTTCTTCCTGCCACAGCCCTGCTCAGGCTGTTTTTCTCTCAGAAATGGGTAACCAGCCCTTCATGTTGTGCAAGCACACAACAAGAAGCGTGGAAATGGCCTTTATATGCTAGCTTATTTCCATCTGTGCACCATATAGCAGTCCATCCCCATACTAGCTACAGTGGCCTTATTAAAATTCCTGTGAACGGTTATGGTAAACTTCCTACCAATTTTAATGGGATGTGGATCAGGCACAGGGGATCCAGAACTAGCAGTAATGCAATGATGCATTTTTAGTTTGTGTTTGTGTGCATGTGTCAAACACAAGCCAGCAGGGAGGGCTGCCAGTGGCACAAGATTAACGCAAGCTTTACCGACGGATGAAATATGGAAGTAGTGTCCCGTGGTGATGAGTGTTATTGAAAACTCTAAGACAGGCAGAATGAAAGAAAACACAAATGTAGAAAAACAAAGTCTCGGTCTGTGCGATTACTGAATATGTGTTAAGAACAACCGCAGAGCGCTGGAGACCAGAGCTGACCCAAAGCCGAGGAGGAAAACACAGAGGCATGGATAAGTGCCATAAATCACTCTGACAGGCCTATCATTACATCTGAGGGAAAGACCACCTAGAAGGCCAGAGAGAGGGACTCACCACGGCTGTCTTCTGCTGGAAAGCATTACTGCTGGCGATATGCTCCTTGCTGTAAAACTGCAGCTTCTGTAAGCAGTGCTTCTCTCCAGTTAGCATAAAGCAGGGATTGTTTCCCATGTGATAGTAGAACTATTTAACTTTGTTGACTGGCCTGTCATAACCCAAGAGCAAAGAGTTATGAGATCATTTCATTATCACTTCAGTATTTAACTATACTGATAAGTTACTAAAAAATTTTTAGATATGTTTTCTCACAGCTTGGAAACATAGTGCCTATTTTCCTTTCAAGGAGTGGTTATGACCTCCAGAACAGACAGGAGTTTTCCACAATGGGGATAAAAAAACTTTGTTGTATTGTGTATCTCAACAGCATTTAAACAGGGCATTTTATCAGAGAGAGAGTGAAAGACAGAGATTCTGCCATTCGTCTCAGTGGCAAAAAGTGTATCTGACAAAAATGTAATTCTCTTTTACTGTATGTGTTTCTAAAAGATGTCTGTTGTGAACCTCAGTTTGTTTGTTTACTTTTTCATTGAGAGGAGGAAGCATTTATTAAAAAGTTCACTTGGGAAAATTGGAACTATCATAACTTGTTTACAGATGGTCTATTGACAACTGGCCAGGCTTAAATTTAATGATTCATCTTAATATGCCATAACTGACACACTAGAGTGTGCAAGGAGACTATCAAACATGGGCTACTCTTGGTCTTTCTTCTCGAGGTGGTTGATAAATCTGGTGTTGGTTTCTAATGATTCTAGAAAGTAAAATATGCTCACTTACAAGCATCTTGTCTCTTTCTAAAGAAGAAAACAAACTGCAAAATGCAGTCAAGAAGTGTCAAAATTCATGTTAATCTGATGTTTGAAAAGTTTAATCAGATTCCTTGTGCGTGGGCCATTCCTGATGCCTGGCAATAAAGTGCTCCAGGCTGAGCTCTATGTGGTTAAGCTGAGTGACACTCAACCCGGGTGCACAGCAAATGATGAGGCAGAGCTGAATATTTCCAACTTCCTCATGTGCACATTACCCAGCAAGGGCTTGTCCTAGAGCCTTGTACTAATTATGACCTGAAAGGAAGGGTCAGGTGGTGTGAGCTGGCTTTCTGAAGCATCATCAGACCATCAGTTGCTTGGCCAGTTTTTCACTGTACTAAATTCTCCATTTCCAGACTCAAAGAGGAAGTGCACGTGACATGCATCCAATTTTATCTAGCTGTATTAAGTATAATGAGATCTTAAGGACAGTGTTTTATACAACAGAGATATTAACTGCATGTTCTTTTCAGCTCAAGTACTGAGGGCCCCTCTCCATACCAAACCCAAGCTTCCCAGCCAGTGCTGAGCCTTGTGCTGCTGCAATGCATGTGCTAATGCTGTCACACTCAGCTAATTTAAAGCTAGCTCAGGTGTTGCTGTGCAACACCAGACACCCACAGAGAGATTAAGTGACTGGCAGTTTTTCATGCAGGAATAGAACTGCACCCTGTAGTCTGTAACACTCCATTTAACATCAGTATTGTTTTTGCCACTGGTTTCTGCTAAAACTGGGACACTGGATTATTTGTAAAACCTTGTCAATAGGCAAAAAAAGACCCAAACTATAGACACTCTGAAGAGCTGACTAAAACAACTTCCAGCTTAAAGAGACAATCAGTATGTGAAGTAACTTCTGGTTTTGTTCCTCGATGCTTAGTATAGTTGAGAAAAACGGGCAAAATGCACTAGCTAGGGGGCTGTAACATCATAAAAACTTGAACAGGAAAGGTGGTTTAGGCCACCTAAGTGAACTGGGATTCTGTTTCTACTGTCTATCTTTGCCACTAATCTGTTGTGTGACCCTAAAAATGTCACGTCTTTGAGATACCAGCTTGAAAAAAATTAATAAAACCTCATTTCAGAGACATAGAAACACATTTAAAGGACCTCTGTAGCCAACAATAATAATGTGTTTGCAGTATTTTAAACTGTTGTCCAGTTTTCTGCTGTGCAAGCTTAGTTGTGTTTGTCCCAAGCACTGAAAAGCACCATTTCTATTTGATTAAAGGTGAAAATATTTCCTCATTATGACAGTCCATGAATTTCATCAGGAGTTACTTTTTCCATTTCGTATTAGCATTCCTTTAAAGTAGATGGCAGGGTTTGTTCCATGGTTTTTTATCCATGCCTCTTTAAAGACGGACTGCTCTGTCTTGGACAAGCTATAATGCTTTTCCATAGCACATGATGCCTTGAATCAGATGAAATCCTCCTGTTGTTCCATGAGAGTTGTACCTTAAATCTGTGCATGACAAATCTCCTGTCATATGGATGATGGTTCCGTTTTCCCTCTAGTTTCCAGATGGTGAGAAAATAGGATTTATCTATTTGGAGTGTTTGAGGGCAACAGGATCTCCATGTCTGCCCTACCATCTGCAGTGCTGCTCACAGCTAAGCACACCTGATCTGCTCAGCAATAGTACCTCTCCACTGACAGTGGGCCTGTATCTGTCTGGAAAGGAGATCCTTGGACACCAAGTCAAATCACTCCTCAATGTAATAGCTACTTCCCTTAATCCTTTTAATACATTAATAATTCCAAAATTATATTTGTTAATTACAAAACGGTAGTGTCTGGGCTGTGACTCTGGAGCAAAGCAATGGAGAGTGCTATTAAGCTGAGTGCCCATCAGTTTTAACAGCAGGGAAAGCAGTTAAAACTCCAGACTTTTATCTCAGGGGGCAGTTCTTGTAGGGGTTTTGTACCCCAGAGAATATCTGTTGCCAGTCACCACTTCTCACATGTAGAATGTTAAGCTGAAATTGTCCACAGTTGTGAAACTGTGTGTTAGTGTCAACAGGTAAAACAAGTTGAAAAGAAAAAAACCCAAAAAACATCAGACACCAAAGAAAGAAATGAAAAACAGAGAGCTGGCCTGGAAATTCTGGTTCTGGCTGCAGGGGATATCTGAGCTGCCAACTATGGAGCAGCTTGGGTGCACTGAATTCAGCATGTGCTCCTCACCACGTCACCTGCATTCAGCCCATCACATTCCTCTTCTTCTGGACCACCCAGACTTCAAAACAGCACCAAACAACAAGCTCTTTTTTTCACCAATGATTCTGTTGCAAGAAATGCCTTTCTTTTAACCAGTTTCAAAATCTTTCTTCTCAAAATAATAGCAACTTGAGATTTGGGTGGGATAGTATTGACACTGGGAGAAGAATGACAAAGCTAAGACCTAAGACCTGCCGTCTAGAAGTGGATACTAAACAATGAAAAATATCTCCAGCGAGTACAAAGCAAAGCTCCTCTTTCCCCATGAAGCATTCTATTCTAGTCGTACTACAATATCATAGAGAGGAGAAAAAAAAATCTTTTTTTCCTCTTTTGCCCTCAGAGGGCCAGCTTCATGGCATTTGTGCCACTTTTCCTTCCTGGATATTTGACACACCACATCAATCCTAAAGCTCGATTTTCAACTCCGAGAAGCCAAAGAAAATCACAGTGATGTGGCATTCGGGCAAATCAGCTCTTGTGCAGAGGCTATTTGTGGTTCCTGCATTCTTGAACCACGTGGGCTTTTCCAAGTTTCTGCCAGGAGTCTTTGCATCGTCCCTTCCTGGATCTGCACACACCACTTCTGTTCCCTTCCCTAACACGCACCCCTCTGTCATTTATATATGTTGTAGGGCTGGCAGCTGCAAGTGTTTATTGCTGATGTTTATCTTTGTGTACTGATTGTTGCTCTCTCCTCATGTAATTTTATTGTTTTTCTATCCTTAATGCCTGTTATTTGTTGGCAAAAGTAAGCTACCGAAAGAGCAACAAAAAGTGCTCTGGAGCAGAGAAGCGTGCAGTGTAAAGAGAGATTGGATGGAGCCTCTCATTTCCACTCCACAGGCTTTGGTTTGTGGTCATTTGAAATGGGGCATTTTTCCCATAGCTCCTTTTCAAAAGCACATCTCTTCAAGGAGCCAGGCATGGATGCAGTGGCCACTCCAGGCTGGGGGACAGGTGGGGACACTTGGTGGGAGAGGGCAGCTGGTGGCAGCAACATCTCCCCCAGCACACCTAATGCATGTTATTTTCTTAATGCTTTTACACTTGGGCTTGCCCTCTGAATGGCCTCGATTCAGAAATCAACTGCTAACAATTTTTTGTGACATCTCACCTGCAGAAAGTCATCAACACCAAAAAGGAGAGAAATCGAGGGCAAAGAATAGTGCATCACGTGACAGAATGGGAAAATGTACTGCCACACGGCTGAGACTGGTGACAAGGAGGCAGTGTGTTCAAGACCATCCTTGATATCTAAAGCCTCATTGATATTTTCATCAATGATGTGTTCAAAAATTTTGGTTTAATCTCATCACTGCTGACTACCCCAACCATAATCAGTAAATCCTCTCAGTGTATGTGTGTTTAAATGAAAACTAATACACTGACCCACAGCTTGCAGAAAGAACATCTGATTGCATTGCAGGTTTGGTGTCTTGGTAGATCAGAGAGTTTATTGCAGAAGAGGTGGAAGACAGCAAAAGAAAGATAGAAAAGGGTACTGGAAATTAATATGCAGTGACAGACAGTGTTAATCTACTTTATTTCCTGTTCATACAATGAGATTTAGCTTGCCGCTAATGGAAACATTTGAACACGTCTTTAGGTGATGGATACAAAGGGATGGAAATCAGACAGTCTATACCAATGGACACGATACACTTCCAGTAAAATTCCCAATGTTTTTTTCTGTTCAATGGAAAGCAAATTTCAGAATGAGTGTTAACAGCACAGAAGAGAGTACTGAACTTTGAAGTTGTCAATAGCAGCATAGTCGTCTAGAAAATTCTTGCCCTGGCTCATTCTACAATTTCCTGCTCTGGTTAGGCTTTATGTTTTCTAACATTTTTACTCATTGACTTTATTTTGAATCCCTGATTCAGCCAGATGCTCTCTCAGAAGATGAACCAGAATCCCTGAAAAAGTCTATTCCCCTTTAACAATGCATTTAAGTACAGGGTTGATATTGAGCATATTAGTAATTTCACGGTTAACACTACATCAACTTAAAAAGTCTTGGCCATGATTCAGCAACATATCCCTATTCAGCAAAACACTTAAGCACTTTAAATTCTATGGACTTCAGTAAGATTTAAGCCTGTACTTAGGAACCTAAACATTTACACAGAGGTTTTTTTTCCTTCTTTTCACAGCAGGAATGACTTACTTAGCCTTTTAGTAATTTAAGATGGAAAAGACTGTATAGTTCATCATAGTTCATCCCCATGCAGGCATGAGGGATTAAACGGGTAGGTGACACAGAGCTGAGATCTAAGTGCACTCACCTTTATTTCACTGTGCTCCAGAGGCAGGAGTCTGAAGCGTCTCTTCCTGAGTCTTCAAGTCATCTCTTCATCATCCAAACACCCCATTTGTCACAAAGCTTCATGTGTCTCCCAAGACCTTGATATAAGCAGAATTTTATTGTCAAAGCCATTTGAAGTTGAGGAGAAGCCATTTCTCACTTTTTTAATAAATAGAGATACTGTTTATATGAATAAAAGTGAAAAGTACTTTCCCTGGATACTTTTGAAGCTTCCAAAAATAGTCCTAACTCTCAGCCAAAGTTACTGCTGCTGAGCTTCCCCAGGAGAGCATCAGTGCATGGTACTGCTGTGTGAAATATTCTTGCTGCCAGTTAAATTGGTGAGAAATCACGTTTTGGTGGTTTTGTAATAAAACAGAATATTTTGTGGCCTGGCCCCTAATTCTTGGCTTATTTCTAAAGAAACAAAAGCCTGTTTCCATAGCTACAAAAATAAGGAAACATCTCTGTAAAAAATTAAACTGCAGTCTAGAACTGAGAAATTTCACAATTTTGTCCATAGCTAAGTAGTGATTCCATCTGCAAATAGAGAACCTTGTTCTGTTTGCAGTAAGACACTGCAGTGTTTGACAGATGTGTTTTCATCTTGAACAGGTTTGAGATGTGTAGGTGGGGGTTCTCACACAAGTTCCTCTTACTGCAGAAGCACTCTCTATCACAGGACCTAATCCTGCAAGCTGCAGAGTGCTCTCAGTTTCCAGCAGTCACACGCAACATCTTTTTTAACTTTTCTTTTGTATCAGAAAGAGCTAGGTTTTGGACTTGCTGCTGCATTCCTTACCTACCTGAATAATCCTATAGGGTGACCAGATAAGGCAGTAAAAGCTGTGGTAATGTTTCTTTACTTTTGACGTAGTGATCACTGTGAATAGAAAAGCAATTCAGACAAGCACTAAGGACCAGGGGATGCAGTCATTGATTCCTACTTGTTATTTTCTGCAACGGAGAGGCTATTTACACACAGTCTTTAAGGCTGGGTACGTATAATGTGGAAAAATATTTAGTAGATCAATATGGCAAAGTAGAAGGAGATCTGCCAGGCACCAGTGTCACTGCCACCAATTCGTTTAGAAAGACAGAACTTCTAACAGTAGATAGTCTTTGAAAAAAATTACCTCTGTGTGGCTTTATTTTCAAATATTTTCAAATATCATACTTATCCACTCTCTCTAAAAATACAGCTTACTGAATGCACACTGATGTGAGAATACATAACTATCTACAGAGCAATAATTTTTAAAATTATTACTACATTCCAGTGTTTTAAGTTTTGTCTTAAACATAGCAACGTGTGCTTCTATGAATGGGTAAGAGGCACAAAAGCTATCAAATAATAGCACCTTCATGAAGCCCCAGAGCAGTGCAAAGAACAGCAGTGATTCCTCTGTAGAGAGAATCCATGATTACTTTTTCACAGCCATGATGGTTGCTTAGGGCAGAATAGGAGCTGCATATTTCTTGAGCCTTCACAAAAGACAGCCTGAGATGATGGGAACCATCTCCTCCAAACCATCCAAAGAGCTTATGAAATAATTTCACACTTCAATTCTGCTTCATTACAAATGGGATTTTGTTACAGCTGCATCACCATCAGGCAGTCCCTGTGTGTGCTTTGCCACACGACTGCCACTGCACTTCACTTGTCACTTAAGAGAAGCCCCTTTCAGGGAGCAGAAGCCTCCATTATTGCTATCAGTTCCTGCCTTCTACAATGGCCTGAGGATTGGTTCTAACTCTATTGCTACTTCATATTCAGGACTCTCCTTCAGTAATATGCATCAGTGCATTTTCTATTAGCACTGTGGACGGTAAAATCCGGTGTTGTAGCCAGGGTCACTTACACAATTCATTTACTTCCAACATACAGATGCTTGAATGTTCAGCTGTTTCTAGCACCCAAGAGAAAACACTGTGCTATAACTGGACTTTACGTTAACTAGCTTAGGTCCTGTTTTTCCACAGGCCACGTTTGGAATCAGCACTCAACACCTGTCTCTTGTGTCCCATTGACGCGATACAGACATTTCTCATTGAAGCACAGTAATTAGATTTGCTCTTTAGTACTTTGTAAGGTAAAACAGAGGTTCCGCTTAGATGGGTCTGTCAAGCCTGCAAGTACAGTAGGCCTGCATCTCAGGTGCTAACTGCAATGCATTTTCATCTCTTTCAGGGTTATTTATAAGGTACACGCATACTACCCTTTGGAATCAGCTCTTAAAAGTGAAAAGACAGTCCATCCCTTAGATGATCTTTTTCTAAATTCTTAAAATTTAAAAAAAAAAGAGCTCAAGCCGCATGTCTAGCAGTTTAGTGCAGTTGAAGACCCAAGGTGGCTTTGGCAAACGTTGCCCTGCTGGCAATCCTTGCTATCAAGCAGAGCTGCCTCCCAAATTCCTCCACTGATGGGTGTCTAGTAGTGTGCTTTGAGGAGAGACCGCATCCAGAGTTTTAAAGGTCAGCACCAATATCTTGAATCCTGCTGGCAGCCAAGGCAGCTCAGAAAGCACTGGTGTGACATGCTGTGAATTTAAGATCTGATTAATATGTGACTGCTGCATTCCTGACTTCCTTCAGGCTCTGAATGATCTCAAGCAATAGCCAAAAAGAAAACATATTACAGGAGGCTAATCTTGAGGTGACAAGACTGTGAACAAGCATAGAAAGCTCCATTTAGAGGAATTTTCTGTTATTCCAGGTAAATCAAAAATTGTGGAATGGAAATTAAAATGCTTATGCACCTTCTGAACTGCAGCATGTGTGAGCTATGGCTGCTAAGCTCATTGAAGTGATTTGATGTTAGGTATTCTGGAGATGGAATGAATAGAATTTCATTTTTCTACAACTATTAGGAGTTTGCTCTGACTCCTGTATGTACCTTCACACCGTCCAAGGGATTCTGATTTCTCTCCTGGACTGGTTGTGAATGTTCTATTTCATCTCTCCTGTTTGCAAGATGGACGCAGAGAGATTTGGTTGGGGCTCAATTGCTATTGTTCCAGCCAGTTAGAAGAGACACTCAGAAAATTATATTTTATGCTAACAGACATGTATGTTGCCTACGGCAGTAGATGAGATGTGTATAGAAAGGGGCACCTTAGGTGACATGCAGCTTTTTTGGAATATAATGTCCCACTAATGCTGGCTCGATTCACATAGTCATCAAAGGCCCTGATTGTTACAAGATAAATGAGGGTTTAAATTCTACAAAGTAATTTGCTGTGTTGCATGAGAATTAATGAAAATCTTGCTGCTTGAATAGTGGTAGACAGAATGGTGGAAAAAATATTTAGGTCTGGGACTAATTAATAAACCAAGGCATTTCAATGCATTGGATAGAATTGAGCCAGAGATTAATTTGGTCCACATTGCACAAACTTTGGGTAACGAAGGATATTAAGCTCCCTTATAATGCAGTGTTGTAGGATTCCTACACATTCAATACCAGCTGCACCAGTTTCCACTTACCCAAAACTGAGAGTTTGACAGAGACAGTAGCAGAGTTATGGTGTGTCATTCTTGCTTTGTATTGAATTTTGCCTGTGCTTTTATTTTCCTCTATAACATAACACTTTATGGCTACAATCTCCTATCCTTCGTAACAATGAGCAGTATCTTTCCTTATTGCTTTCAACAGATGATTGCACACAGATGCTGCTTCAAGACTGTACAGGTGACAGAATCCAGTCCTTACATAGGAACTCCAGTCGATCATAACTTAAATGCTGGTAGAAACATCTTCAAAATACCAAATTGTTGCTAAGGCTCTCTGCCTGTTAGAAGTAAGCCTGTAGGAAAGAAGCACACTTGTTTGCTCTGGAGACCTGCCCCCCAGTGGCAACACAACCTAGCCAGGCTGGAAGAGGAGGAAAGCAACACAGGTAGAGGCAAAAGTCAGATTTCACAGAAGCAAAAGATGATGCCAAGATTAAGTACAGCAATACAGCCTGGCACTAGGTAAAATCCTTTGGTTAGGTCTGTGCTCACAAACCATGGGCCAAATTCCAAACTGGGAAATTATCTGTAGCACATTTTGACCTGAGTAAGTCTCTTCTAAACTTGCAGGCATGTTTTTCGGCCCTAAACACAGACTAGAAATCATTCCTGGTAGGCAATTTGAAAGTGTCCAACCTGTTTTGACTGAATTATTTCACCATCATATGGACACGAAATACGTTGCATCAGTTATGTTGGTGTCAGGGAATTGGAAATAACCCATTTTATTATCATTTTATATAAATATGGAATTATTGCATACTAATTATTCTATGGCTGTACTAATAGGGTCATTAGTATAGACGTATCCTCAGAGACCTGAGTGCCTCACTTCATTAATTCTGTAATACAAGGATAATATTTGTCTTCCCCACTGTATAACAAGGATGCTGTAAAAATGATGTTCTCTAAATGGTAAAGCTTTGAGGATTTGAGGAAAGGACAAGGGGACACACATTAGATAGCACTTGCAATCTAACTTTGTCATTCCTTCTAAGCATGCTAGCAGCTGCTTTTCCTACCTAGTACCTAGTATTTATGCTTTCTGATATGGGGTGAAGGGGAAGAGTCCTAGTTAAACTTATTATGTTGTCTAAGTAAGAAGTAATTAATTTCAGAATTAGTCTTTTTACTCTGCTGGACAGCTGGTACAGAATAGACTGTCTTCAAAGGAAGGACCACAAGCTTTTATGAAGGATTTAACACATAGGCCACGGGCAGAGGGAGAGGCACACACACATTATATGTGTGTGTATATATATATATATATATATATGTATACTCTTTTATATACAGTAAGAACTTCTCATGTAAAGGTCGCATAAAAACTATCAGCTATAGAGAATAGCAAGTTGGCTATCAATTGTCCCTAGGGTCAACATTCTCAAAGACCTAATGAAATCAAGTTGGCAGGATATGAAAGGTATGTTGTTGCTCCCATATGCCTCATGCAAAACTTCAGGAAATTGCATTCATGTTTCTTACACCAACACTCGCAAATGAGATTCACTTTTTCAGGGCAAGGACACTCAGAAAGATATATTAAAGAGCTGCTATCCTCATCCACTCTGAAATTTCACTATATTAAGTACTGTCTGGAACAGCGAAACCAAGTATATTGAAAAAACACCAGGAAGACGAAGAAGAGGACAGAGCAATTTGTTTGCTGATATTGAGAAAAATAGGAAAGAGGCAGCAGGTCAATCTGTGCAGACAGAGAGAGCAGGCTCAGGAGAAAAGCCCTGGTGTTGCCCTGTGTCAGAGGACAGGGCTTCTCCAGGAAAAAGAAGGCAGGAGGAGCACCAGCAGGAGTATGGTCTGTGCCCATTCTGTGTGCAGAAGGTGGAGGGAAGAAATACGAGATGTTAACATTCTAAACAGGCATCTACATTTCCTAGTATTGTTGGAGTGCTTAAATGTGCTGTGGGCTTTGCTTTCTTTTTTTTTTTCCTTTAAAAAATCTCTTATCTAGCTCTACTCTGACTTAAAGGAAGAGCAAGTTGAACATTTCCCCTTCCCAGACTCCACAGATACCTCAGAGGAAGAGTAACTTGTGCAGAGGAGATTATGTAGAGTAGAAGAGTCAGGCAATCTGTTGTGTGTCCCTTCATTCATCAGTTCAGGAAATTAATGATTTCATTAATTCCACAATCACAATTTAACAAATCCCCCTAATGCTGATGCTGCCCTTTTTATGCTTTTATTTTATTATTTTAATCTAACCTCAGGTAACTTTGATGATCCAGAGGGTGAGTTATGTCACTGGAAAGCACTGTCTAGAAATTATTAGTGGTATAATCCTGTTCAGCCTTGGTGGTTTTCTCTTTTGCACTGAAGCAGACACAGAGTCGTCATATTGCCAGCGATGATACTCAGAAAAGGAGCAGTAGCAAGCAAGTGAAGCAGAGAGGAGAGATCAGCTTAGACTGCACCAGCTTCGTTGGTGATGCAAATCCAGTTCCACTGCATGGAGGAGGAGTCTTCGCCATGGGAAGCATGCTTAGCACGTGGTTAGCAGATGGTTAGCATATAGCCCTCTGAAACAGTTCTCCCAGTCCAAGGGCTACTTATACATGGAGAAGTTAAAGTCTGGAACTTAAACGTTTACAGTTGTGATGGCACAGAGGCAGCAGCTGAGCGCTCCTGCCTCCTCTGCAGATGCCTGTAGGTAGTCTTTTAAGTGCTACAAAGTCCCAGCAGTTTGAACAAAAACTCAAGTTCAGCTTCAGTGGTAAGGTCCAACACAGAATACAGGTGTAAACTGAGATGACAATACTTGTTCCATTTACCCTTCAAAAATGTATTAACTGTAAAATGTTTGTGAGCCTAGAAATGCTTTAGGAGACTGACTTGTCACGAAGACTCTGTCTAAGGCATGTGAAGTAACCTGCACCTCTTGTTGTTGCCATCTGTTTATAGCTCAACTCATGCCTCTGTTCTAATGGGGCACATGATGTGGGACAGGCGGGCTCAGAAATTTTGTGTTCTGTGGCTGAGGTTTTGAGGCTTGGAGTTTTTTTAGGAATGCTAATTTAGAAAAAAAATCTCACTGATTCAGATACTAAGTTTCCCGTCTCAGGCAAGCACCTGAAGAATAAGCTGAAAAAGCTGGTTTATAATTGTCATTTACTGATGGCAAAGCTATGAAACAAAGTGACAGTGCTGGGTGCTCAGCCAACTGCTAACTACAGCCATGCTGAAAGGAGGCTGAACCACAAGAGCCACGCTTAATTTGCACACCGAAGGAGGCCACTGAGAGTGGACTGGGGGAACCTCGAGAAAACAAAACACTATGATTTCATTTCACAGCCTCATTGTAAAAGAAGCCTAAAAAGTCCCTGCTGAAAGTCAGCTTTGCCTGGTGGTTTTTTTCTCTTGTTGAACTGAGGGTGATGTAGCACAGGGCCTAAGTGACAGGAAGAGGAAGATTTGGAAGGTGATTCACTACCTTTTTCACAAGCAGAGGCAGGCACTTGGTAATTATGGGGAATATTAAATTAGTAACTAGACAGCCTCATAGCTGCCTTTTAATAAAAAGTAAGAGTACTTCCTCTGGTGGCATAACACTGTATATTTGAATGAGCTATCCTACAAGGAGACTGTGCATTTTCCCCAGCATTGGAAAGACGCTGAATAGTCATCACACAATGTTACATGTTCTGAGCTTCTGTGCTTCCTGCTCATAACAGACATGAAAAGGAACAATCAGAGCTAATTACAAGTTAGCAAAGAAGGGATTCCTGCCTTAAGGCCTCTGAGTGCTTAGCTCAAATATAATTAAAACAAGAGTTTAAAGGAAAAACCCAGCCATCATAAATTTATCCTGTCCGTCTAGGTAGATAGAACAATTCCAGAGTATCTAAATATGCTTAAAGTAAGCAGCTAGCAACGCTACACACACTTAAATATGCTTGGCCACTAGCTCCAAGCAGTTCATAAGTCAGGAGAAAGGAGTCTGCTTGATCATGTATGTGGAAAATTTTCATGTGTATATGGAAACAGTTAAAAATCACTGGAAGTCAACACCCATCTTCTCAGGGTGACACCATGCCAGTGTTGACTCTTTTTTCAACTCATCTGATCTTAGTCACCACAGTAACAGGCAGGGCATCAGGCAACACCACAGATTTGCCTGATACTTTTTCAGTTTTGCATGCTACAATGGTTCTGTGTTTGCCATCAGCCCTACCAGAGGCAAGTAGTGAGCACAGCTTTCCCAGCAGTGTGGCACAGCTGATTCACAGCCAGAGTGCTGCATGCTGCCCTCCTGCCATGCTAGGCACACCCTGCACTCCACATGGCAGCCCCATGTGCAGGGCACTACAGCAGTCTACTGCCTGCCTGGAGAAGTTGTGGATGCCCCATCCCTGGAAGTATTCAAGGCCAGGTTAGATGGGGCCCTGAGACACCTGATCTAGTGGATGGCAACCCTGATTATGGCAGGGGGTTGGAATTAAATGACCTTCCCACCCAAAGCATTCTATGATTCCATGATTCTATAATTGACAGTAATGCTAGATGTGAACCCATGTAATGAGATGCAAAGGCCAACATTTTCAACTTGAAAGAGTTTCTGACCATATATTAAATTTGTTCCCATATTCAACTGGTTGATAGGGGAAGGAAGACAAAAACAACTCTTTGAAACCTTGCCTCAAACCAATTGCAACAGGATGGATGCCATCATAGAGGTGACAGCTTTCAGAAATGTCTTAGCTATTCCTCAGATTCTTCTGATTGACTTCAACTGCTTGATGCCCACTGCTGGGTGCCAAGCAAGTGGCAGAACACTACAGAGAGGAACTGATCCTGCACAGCCTGGCTAATTGATGCAGTCAGGTCATTGATACCTCATAGCCATCAAAAGCTATGTAATAGATATGGTATCAAAAGTTGGGTTGTAAAGTTATTCCAATCATTAGTTTTTGTCAGTTAGACTGTTATCTGGTAACAAACAAGCCCACAAGACACACTCTTTTGTTCACACACCTATGGAAATTCATAGAATCATGGAATGGTTTAGGCTTGAAAAGACCTTTAAGACCACTGAGTCCAAATATTAACTCAGCACTGGCAGGTGCCCCACTATACCATGTCCCTAAGCATCACATCCGCATGTTTTTTGAGCAGTTCCAGGGACAGTGATTAGACCACTTGCCTGGGAAGCCTGTTCCAATGCCTGACAACCTTTTCTGTGAAGAAATTTTTCCTCATATACAATCTAAACCTCCGCTGGCACAATTTGAGGTGATTTCCTTTTGTCTTATTGCTTGTTATTTGGAGAAGAGACCTACCCCCACCTGGATGCAGCCTCCTTTCAGGTAATTGTAGAGAGCAATAAGGTTCCCCCATGAGCCTCCTTTCCTCCAGGCTAAACAACCTCAACTAGCTCAGCCACTCCTATCAGACTTGTGCTCCAGGCCCTTCCCTATCTCCATTGTTCTTCCCTGGACATGCTCCAATACCGTATATGCCTTCTGCTTCCTGATTGAAAAAGTAATCCAGAGTCACCACTGTGAACCTGGTCATGATTTGTACAGTAAAAAATGGCATAGTTCAGATAATCTGACCTCCTGTCTTATCTGGAGGAAACATGGCTTGATGGAATTCATCCACCACTGGAAGATGTATTTAAATTTACAAAATGAACACTAGAGATTTTGTAAAGATGCATAATTGTGATCTTTAATGAATGTGTCTGCTCTGTCAGAGCCTTTGTCTACTATCACCAATATCTTGAGATCCTTCCCAATATTATGGAGGGTTTGGTACAGTACTGTGAATGCATTTTGTAGGAAAAAAATCTTTTTTTCTGGTTCTTCCAAAGTTCTTTTCAAGGGTCTGCCAAAAATTCTTGAGAATAATACATCGTGATATAGAAAGATCATCAAATATTGTTATCTATGTTGTACCTACCTATACTGGGCACGGAGTAAATCTAAGTCTTCAGAGCTGTCAGCTTTAATCATTAGAAGATTATTTCTAGAAAACTGATGTACAAGGAGAAAACATTTGGAAGAAAGGAAGGAGAAAACACTTGAAAGAAAGGCCTATGTTTCTTGCAGCTAATCAATTATTTGCTGGTGGTGTTGCATGTGTGTATGTTCATTCCCTGTGATAACTGTGCACATTAAACAATCCAAAGTTACACACCTAAAGGCTCATCTGCATGGCAGATCTCCTTGCCGTGCAGGAGATAAATATACTTTCAAACCTACTTTTTCTGCATATAAAAATGTTTCCTTCAGAATGTTCCTTCCCAAACCACTTTAGATACCTCCATAAACAACCCAAGGAATAGATGTAATTTTTGTTTTTCTTCATAAAATTTAAACAGTAGTCATGATGATAAGGGGGTTCTGTGGCTGGTGTACTTATAAGATCACCCCTTTTTAAATTAAAAAAAATTTAATAAAAATGGTGTTTAAAAACCACCAGGGACTTTCCTTGTATGAGTACTCTAGCTTTTCTTATAAAGATGTTTCAGCAACCACATAAAAAACTATTTAGAGAAAAAAAGGAAACAGCACGTTTAAAGCAAGATTAAAATAAGAGTGTGATTGATCTGAACTTCTCTCTTTTTTTTTTTTTTTTTTAATTCGAAGTTTGTTCTTCCCATATTGTTCAGGAAAATGTGGCCATGTGCAAAAGTATATGATGCCTAATTGGTTCTGAAAGTAGAATTCATATGTAAATACGTGGTGTGAGAAGACAATGACAAATCTCCCCCATTACTCATCAGGACAGAGTTCTTGCTGATTGTCAGTGCAGTTTCCTGAGCTATCACAATTCTGTTGCTCGAAGCCATATTTCCAGAGTACCATATATCTGTTTCTGTACTTAATTTAGTACAGAATATTTAGAGCTAGCATCTGAGTTAAGTCTGAGAATGCATTTTCTCCTCCTGGCATTTAGGCTAGACCAGAAGAGGTGGGGGGAGGAAAGCATAAAAAAGAAACCTTAACCTTTTAATATTTAATTCTGTATTTTAAAAGCAAAACTAGGGAAACACAGCTAACAGAAATAACCAGGGGAATATAACATTTAAAATGAACTAAAGAAAGTGGATTTAGTAATATCTTTCAAAGACACTGTAAAGTCAACAGAGTTGCAGTATGTATCTCAGTATTGCATTTTTAAAAAAATATTTTAATAGGTTTTCTTATGGCTAAGTCCGTCTGATTTTCCCCCAAATTCACCATATGGGGAAGAGTAAGGGCAGTATAAGGGTGCTGACAGATAAAGAATAAACCCAAAAAGTATTAATATCAACTCAAAGAAAAAATTGTGTTTGATCCAAACTCTTGTCTGTCTAAAGATACTTCTTGAATCCAAACACTTTCTCCCAAATTTCTCCTTAGTGGCATAATTTGGGGATGATATAGCTACCAAGGGGTCAGTTTCTTTCCATCTTTACTTTTGGAAATGTTCCATTTCACATAAATTATTAACTACCACTGGTCTGGAAATCAAAGTAGAGGGAAGATAGCAGGGAGAGAGAAGACACCTTGACTCTCTAGCCCACTAGTCAGGGAACACAGCAAAGTTCAGAGTTCAAAGACCTTCTCAAATAAGTACTTAATTATTGATATTAAGTGGAGCACCACTCAGAAGAGAGGATGAGAGATTCCTCCCATAAAACCAATAGACTGGTCACTCAGGCAGTCACCTGAAATACAAGAAACTAAGTATAAGTCCTAGGGTAGGGTTAAATAAGAAAACCTTAGGTTAGAAGGTATCCTTGAGAAGTTCATCTGTTGGCTTACATTAAGATGGATCCTGGTGTTTTACTAAACTCTTGTTAGCTAGGAATATGTTGCTTAGACAAATTGTGCAGTTCTAGAAACCCACTTTTAAAAACACATATTTAATTAAATATATGCAACATTAAAAATGTTTAAATAAACAGAAATTGTCTATTATGCAAAAAATAAAGGTTCAATGGGCCAGACAATTTTCCTGCAACTGACACCTATTAATGCTGTTCTGGGTATTCCCCTGGCATGAGGAAGTATCTGTCATCTTGCCACTAAGGATGTATCCATCATACTCACTGACCACAAAGAATGAGTGCAAGATACTGCTTGGGTACTTATATGAGGAATCTTTATCCAGAACTACAGCTTGAGATAGATATATGCATATATCTATATCTATATCTGTATCTATATCTATACAGATATATACATCCACCAAGAATTAGAAACTCACTGAAGTACTTCCATGACATCATACTTAGCATATGCAGTAGGTGTAGATATTAATTCAGCCTACTACACACAGATTTGAACCCCTGAATATTTATCAGGAAGGTCTGCTCACTGGTTAATTGTGTCCTGCCAAATGCTGTTAAAACATTTTCTGTAATGTTGTAAAGTACAAACGTGGGGGATGTAATGAAGTTATGTTCAGATCCCAATACTGAAACAAATGACAGAGTACAGAAGCCTCTTACCTTTCTCCTCAATGTGTTTGAAATTTAAGGTTAATGTAAAGAATCAAATTGCTATTGGAAGGAGACAAGAAATATACATGTTTCAGCTGATCTACACTTCCACATAAGAAGAAAGATGAGCCAATGATAGGGAAGGGAATGAAGCTATTAGTGGATTGTCAAAGAAAAGGAAGTGCTGGAGAAGAGGTTTTGGAATTAGGAGAATGATAAACATAAGTTCTGGTCAGAAAATCTGGAGGATAGATTTCCCACTGGAAAACTGACATCTTTCAACAGAGGAGCAATAACTTCAAAACTGTGATCTATAAATGTGACTCCATTATCTTATTTTGAGCCAGAAGTTCCATCTGCCTAAGGAAATCTCCCCATCAGCCCCCACCTCCTATGGCACAGTACAGCTGTCCCCCAGCATGAACGTGACTCCTCCAGCACTAGGGGAGCTGAAGCCAGGATGAGAAACTTGCTCATAGAACAAGGAAACCGAGTCCTTTTCTAAGAGGTACTACTGTGCCACATTCAAATGATTTTGTCTGGAATATACTAGCTGAAATATGACATTATACTGGCTGAAATATCACATTCCCTTATGTTTCCAGGTACATTTCCTTATTTTTTCAGGCATTCTTTACAGTCAGCATTTTCCGTGGTAATAAATAGATATTCTTCTCAGGTCTACACTGCACATGCACAAAACAACTCAGTCTTCCACTGCTAACAGATTTTTAAAAAATTAAGCAACAATCAGATTTAAAACTATACTCAATAGTAAAAAATTAAGCACTTCAATTTTTGAAATAATTTCTAAAATTTTGGTTAAGGAGGTAGCAGGCTTCCTGGGCAGTTGAATCAATGACATTTCTTGACTTTGTAAAAACCTGCAATCTCCATGATGGATCCTTAAGGTTAATCAGTGAAACCAACTTTCTCCCTGATTATCTATCTACCTGCCTGGCACTGACAGAGAGAAGACAAGCCAGAATGTGGCCTCTGAATGTCTTCAGTAAATCGTGTGCTTAACCCTTAGGCATCACTCTAGCTACTTTGGAACAATCTTGTAAAAACAGTACAGAAAAGGCAAACCTACTTTTGTTCCATTGACTCAAGCATTTGTACATATGCTACCTCAGCAATGAATATTGTGAATTTGTCATTAGATCACTTCATCTGATCTGAACTGCTTTTTCATTGGTTGGAGCTGAAAGTCTCAGTAAGAAAAAGTTTTCTTGCAGAAGTGAGCCTTGCCATTGGATCAGCACATGATGCACAGTGTGTTTTGCAAACATGAGGCCAATGTGCAGGCGACAGGAAGGGGAAGTAAAGCTGATATTCGTTTCTTTAATTTACAGTTTCATCAGAAAAGCCATCTTGCTCAAAGGTTCTCCCTGGTGTTAATCTCTTAGTAGCTTGGTTTTCCTCCACCCCATTGATTCATTGGTCCAATCTTTCTTTAAATTTCAACAGAGAAAAAAAAGGGGGGAAAAAAAGTGTTTTCCCATTTCCAGTAGAAATCCCTGTGCTAGTTCTCTGCCTTTTCCTGTCAGAGGCCTATGGGTTAATACTTGATAAAAGGAAAGAGGTAGGTATTTGTCTCCTGCCTGGAGAGAAATTCTTTGCCTCTTTGCCAGGGAAAACATCTGATCCTGTTGCAATGATTTTTCTTTTAATTGGAATGCAAAGATCTTATCTTTTTATTACTCTTTTATTGTTGATAACCACTCCACTTGCTCACTCTCCACAAATGTCCAGCTTATATATACAACCAGAGAAGCAGTTCATTTTTCCTCCTTTTTAGCTTTAATCATTTGCCTAACAACTGAATTGTGCCAGAGTGGTTCATATATCCCTTCCAGCACCACCGTCTCTTTCTCAGACGCCTGCTCTGTGTCTGTCTCTCTCTAATTTTCAGGCACAGATTGGCCCAGTGACTGCCTCCTGCTCTATCAACTGCCTGAGGTGTGGGAGACCACTTTATGGGAATTCAGTCACACGGGCCAATGCAAAAATAACAGTAAACGAGAAATTTGCAGTGAAAGGGAAACATTGCATGCAAGTCATACGCCTACTGCTCTCCTAATTTAGTTTCTTTGTGGCTTTGCGTTGCCATACGTTCTGTAATGTCAGATTACTGCGTGGGGAAGCAGTAGCCTCATGGATGGAGCTGAGGTGCAGGAAATCTGGGGTTTATTCTCAGCTCTGCCCAGTTCCTGCAAAAGCACGGCTTGACCCACCTGCTTGCCAGCACACAGGGAGAGCCCTGCTGATGGCTGCCCACCTGCCCTGCTGCTCAGCTGAAGGCTGCTCTCAGAGACATGCCCTAGGAGAGCAGCTGTGGGCACCTCCACAGCCTCAGGGTTTCCACAGCAGCTCCACTGCATGCAGAGCAGGAGGCGTTTGGGGACTTCTCATAACTAGGACAGCCACAGATGTCTTAAACCTGCCTTTTTCTGCGTGAGACAGTCCTCCTCCTTCTAATACCAATTTTCTGTCAATTTTGACATATGTGAGAGCATGTGTTTGTGTACAAGCAATACCACTTCGTTTGTTGCTCTCTAATTACTGCTGTTCTTTTAAGGACCTCTCCCACCACTGTAGCTTCTCAGCTGCTACCTTAAGTCTCTTAATGCCCTCTCCGTTTCCTGCTCTCCTCCCTTTTTCTTCCTCCTTCCCATACTCCTCTTAGCACATTTTCAGTTCTGGTTTTGACCATCTCTTCCCCTCCCCTTTCCAGCCCCAAACTGCCCCTACCAAAAGAATGTGTTCACAGTGTGGCACTCACTGTGAAGTGCATGCACATGGATGAGCACACCAGTACAGGATCAGTGCTCCTGATAACTGTGCTGCAGCCAGGTTTAGTGGTCTGGTCTGGTTATATTGCAAACCCTCCTGAAGAAAAAAGGACTACTCTGACATGGTATCCTAGGACAACAAGCCTACTGGGACTCCCATCCTATCAGCAATTACAAGGATGCTGTCCCCTTCTGCCCCTAATTCCCCTGCCACACAGCACGTCACACCAGCCCACAGCTCATACCAAGGCTGCAGCTGCCATGGAAATAGAGATCATCACCATCCCTGTGCCACATGGGTTTGGCAAAGTTTAATTCCTTAATTAAGGAGAGTGTGTGTGTGTGTGTGTGTGTGTGTGTGTGTGTGTGTGTGTGTATGACCTGCTCATGCTCTGTGCAGTTATAAACTTGCACTATCTCTGGTTTGGGATCCTACATCTGGAAACATATGAGAATATTAGCTGAATATTAGCTGCAAGGTTTGTTCTTGAAGAGTTACTGCAGTTGAACACACACATTTACTCTGTATTAGTGTTTCTATATGTGCAAAAGAAAACCCAGATTATACATCTGGAAAAGAAGACAGAACTTTTGTATAGTTCTGAGTGAACAGGTAAGTGTTTTTTCTCAATTCGATTTAGACAACAGCTACATCTCATACCAAATAGGTATCTCACACCAAATAGGTGTTTCTGTCCACTTTTCAGTTATCACTAGAACAGAAAGAAAGATATGTTCTGAAAGAATTAAAAAAGAAAAATAATCTCTTCAGATCAAATCGATATTTTCCTGAAGTTACAATGCAAAGAAAAATACCAGGTTTCAGAAATGTTACAGACATAGGCTGAAGTCTAACACCCAATGTAAGAGTAGCACTTCTCTAAGATATGGCTAAGAGTGCTGGGTGCTAACTATAGAAAATGCATTTTTCCTCCATTAAGTCTTCCAGTGCAGGCTGGTTCTGTATCAGATCATATTAGTCATCCCAGAAACCTTCTGAAACATAAAACTGCCCTTTATTGAAAAGGGGAGAAAACAGAACTGCTGCTCTGCTGCATTTATGTGGAGCCTTTATCACACCTCCTGCTGAACTCTACTTTTTGTTTATCTGTCAGTGGACTACTGGGACTACTAAACACATGTACATAAGCTTTTAAAAAAAGACATCACTAACTGATACATACTACTTGAAGGACCCTTACTGTCTCCAGCAAGAGCTGCACTCTGTACGGATTTAGCCATGCATTCAGTGCAATGCACTAGCACGGAAATTTTAAGTATCAGTAACATGTTGAGAGTGTCTGTGTCTGTGTGTGTGTGTGTGTTAGCAGCAATTCAAAGCAGGATGTGTTGTTAAAAACTTGAATTGCCTGCGGCAATGATATAGACCTGATAAGACTTTACTGTATTAAACACCATCAGCATCTCACTGTGAAGACCAAACCAGAAAATAGCACCAGTGATGGCAAGCCAGTTGAATCAATAACCAGCAGAGCCCAGGCCTGAGAGCTTTCTTCAACTCTGCCATTATGTAAAACAGCTTGGGCATGAGGTGCAGCTAGAATTATGATCCCAGGCTCCCTGCTGCCTCCTCTTGCCCATGCTGGCACCCAAGCTGCGAGCAAGGGGACCTAATTAACAACTGTTTGGTTTTGTCAGGTACATTTTCAGATGAAATGCATTTCCTGATTCGACATGCAAAAAGAAAATGGGAGGTGAAACTGGAGAGAGAGAAGGAAGGCTGAACTGACCTTCTGACAGTCTTGCAGCTCTGTTGGCAGGAAGTGCTCTGGGACCACGCGGGCAGGGAGTGTGCCTTAGCACACAGGCCAAAGATGCGATGTCAAGACAAAGCTCCCTAAATTCAAAAGCCACTTAGAATACATCATGTAAGCAACCTTTGCAATACAGATTTTATACTGAAGGAGGAGGTGTAAATTAATTAAATGCGTAGTCAGCATACAAAGAAAGCTGAGGTACACTTCTGAAATATGGCAGCACCTCACATGCAGAAGCAGCATTGTTTTCTTATTGGTTCTGTGCTTTCACAATCCACTCAATTTCAAAGGAAACTAGTATATCTTTGTTTTCAAAACGGAAAAAAGCAGTACTGGTTTTAATTTTCTGTCTAACTATGCTGTCACACGCACAAGGCACATACACATACAATTGAAAGAGACTGACAATTAAAATCTTGCACTGCCATCCTGTGGTGAATGTCAGTAAAACATGAGATTGTTGGGCTCACAGATACGGGGATCATCCTCTCAGAAACGCGGAGGCCACGCAGCACAGCCAGCAACAGCTCAAGCACCAAGAGTTAGCTCCGTGTTACCCCGGAAAGCAGAGTAGAATCTCCAATGGCATTATTTCTGATTATTCCTCCAGCAATGCAGTATCTTCTCGAGACCTTTCAGAAGACACACAGTCCATCCCCAAGAATGCAAGTTCTTTTAAGGGAAAGTATTCTGCATTAGCAGTGAATAGCACCTATGACACAGCAGGCCAGGTGAGGTAAGCACATATGGGCTGGAGGGGAAAGATCAGAAGTCACTGAGAACTTCACAGGGCTTTAATAGGCAGTCTGGGGAGTACTTTGGGCTTGACTTTGACCTATGAAAAGTATGGTGAAGTTCACTTGTAAATAGGTCAGAAATTCCTACTCACTGGCTAAATGAATTTTTTTCCAGTGAATCACTACTAAGCTTAAGAAGAAAAAAAAAAAAGGGGGGGGACAAGCCAAAAGGGCACAAAGTCAGCCAACAAGGGAAAGAGAGAAAAGGAGATGTCATGCAAATAGTGTGCAAAGTATGCAGTTGAAAAGTAAAATGTTTACCAGATCTTGACCACAACTGAATTCTGTGTGAGGATAGTTCAGACTTGTGCTATTGCACCTGAAGCTAGTTTTTCTACTAGACTACGATTTTGCTCCTATAAAAATAAATTGCATTTAATATATTGAATGTTGCCCCAGATACATACCCTGTTCAGTTACTTTTCTAAGACAGAAATATTTTTGTCAAACCAAGGAGAATAGAACATATGTATTTCTCCAAAAAACAGTGACAGTGGTTCATCAGTACAGTGTGGCTTCTTAATTTATTATATCTCTATCAGGGCACTAACCTTGTAAAGATTTTCATAGTCTAGGACTGCACAACAAGAGCTGGCCTCTCCACCTGTGTGATGCATCAAAATCTATAAAAAGCTGGCATCTGGATCAGTGAGGATCCTGACTGAGGATCATTGCTAACAGCTTCTCTCCTTTGTTTAAAAGTGCCCATCAGCAAGATCAGGGAGAGTCCAAACTTCGCCTTCCTGAGAACAGATTATAAAAGTATCTCCTGCAAAATATCTCTGAATGAGGAAAAAAAACCCTCAGAAAAAAAACTCAGCAAGTTTTCAGATAAAGTAAAAGTCTGCACAAGCTCTCAGTTTGTGCAGACACTCACATTGCTTCTACATGTTTCAATATATGATTATGGATTTATTAGTGATGTGTATGGAACCCCACTTTTCCAAGTTCAGAGGCTCACAACTAATGCTACAGCCATAATTTATGTTTTTTAAGATCAGCTTATGAAGCTGCCACACTTGTCTCTTACATAGTATATGCTATGTCTTCTTTGATCGTTTATCCTGTCTTCCAATTTCTTCTTCAGATGCTTTTGTTTTCATCCTGCTTTGCATAAAAAAAAAAGGTGCTTGCCTCACTCTCCTCACCTGGTAATGACTTCTGTCTCCAGCATGTCTTTACTCAGCAAGCCACCAGACCAAATGACTTTTTTGTTCTCCCTACTATAAGAAGCTCCATGATGGACCACTTTTGATTCTGTTTATCTTCTTGGCAGTGCCATAACTTTTTTCTTTGCTTAAAAATCAAAATTGCCAACTTTTTTCTTCCCCCCCTACACAACTGCTTGATTTTCTGAACTTTTCCTGATCCACAATAAGCAAGGACGTATTACCTTCAATCCTCCTCTGAATTTTGAATTTATCTGTCCCATTTTGCCTGTGTAGAAGAAACAACATGGGGATTTTTTTTCACAGTTTAGTAGATCTTTACATTGCTCTAAATAAACTTTTTTTTCTTGTTTAAGTAAGAGTTATCTTACTCAGTATTTTCAATATTTGTTTCTTGTTAAGAGCCACCCGATGAAAAAGACAGTGGAGAAAGACAAGTCCTTCTAGGCTGGGGGAATATTTCAGTCCCACAACCTGCCAGGGACAGTGTAAAAATTCAGATCTGATAAAAACATTTATTTTCTTTTATTTTCTCTTTTATTTTTTTCTTTTTTCTTTTTTCTTTCTTCTTTCTTTTCCCCTTCCCCTTCCCTTTTTCTTTCCCTTTTTCTTTCTCTTTCTTTTCCCTCCTGCCACTTTTGGCGTTCCATAAAGGGAGGGGCGGGGTGAAAGTTGAAAAATTTGGACTCAATAAACCTTTCATAGAAGTCTGATAAGAAGAGCAGATGTTTCATTATGGCAGGGCTTTTTGGCTCGTTTTCACCTCTATACATTTTCCAGAGGACGTGAGGGGAAAAAAATTTTCCCAGCTGTAGACTACTAGACAGTGAAGTGTCTTTCTTAATCACCATCCATGGACTCACCAGTCCCAAAAGACTGCAGAGCACAGGCTGGAAATCACTGCTCTAACATTTTGCAGTCACAAACAGCCTAGGTTATAAAAATTCCCCATCCTGTCTGGTCAATGGCCCAGTCTAGCACTTGAATGAACTTCTGTTGTGACGGCACAGGAAACTCTGTCATCAGCTTCTCTTCTGAAATGAAAATATTTAGACATGTCCCTCTTCTGCAGAGGAGGAAGGGATGTCAAGTTGTATGCATCCCTGCTAAGGAGAGGTAGAAGTGTTCATTCACACTCCCGAGTCATGCAATTCAAAATTATGTGGGCTTCAAGATGTGAAGCGTGACTGTGAAGGCATTGTGGGAGTAGCCCTAACCTAAGTAAATAATGGTTTACTTTATGACTATATGACAACACCTGTAGGGCTTTCAAGGGCAGTACCAAAAGGATGTGTCTGTGCTGGGGTGTGTATGTGTAAACAGCCACATACCTGATGATGTACATGCAGTAATCTCCTGTGCAGCTGAATCTTGATGCTGCTATACAGAAAAACTTCCAGACACAAGTATTTGCACTGCTGAATACACACCAGTGCAGATCCATCGGTGCAATACTAGCCCCACTGACAGAAAAGGAACTGTGGGGAAATGTAACACTAACATTCACAAATGGTTCATTTTTTATACCTTTTTCTTTCAGGTTACCCAAGAAAAAACCAAAAATTTAGAGGCTAATATAGTCTCTGCTATATTTCCACTGAGGAGCACAGAGCTTTGCCAAAGTTATTTTCTGGGGGGAAAAACAAAAAAAATATCCTCTATTAACAGAGTATGAAGATCACATTTTCAGACACTAAGAGACAGCTGATGGAAAAGCTGATGACAGTGCAATTTAAACTGCCTGCTAACTGATTATTGCAATGCTAAGAATTTGCACTGTCTTCTTTTGAAGGCAATTGACAACATTCCTGATAGTTCAGTGGGAGTGGGATCAAGCAGCAGATATGCATTTTATTGTATTCTCTGTGTTAAAGTCATTCCCTGGGTTGTTTCTGTAAAAGCCAGGAGAAACTCTGGCAGAAGGTCCTTGGCTAATAAGTCAAGAATCTAGAGTCAGGAAAGGATTGCCACAATGGAAACTACCCAAACCTCTTTTACACGGGGTGCTGACATACAGCACAAGGTGCCTTCGTTTCTGACAGTAATCCCTGCTGGCTTTTGAGGAGGATAAAGCTTCCCTTCCTACTGGAATTGCTCAAAATCTAGGATGAGGTTATTTAGCTTCCCCAGCTGGAATCTGTCACTGGTTATTGCAGTGGACACAATGAGGTGTCTGGACACAGAAGAGCTGTGAGACCTTTTGAATGTCTCTATATTTTTTCATAATATTTAAATGTGATACCACCTTGCAGACTTCTTGTACTGAGGAATTACATATAAACAGCTATAAACGCCCTGCCATAGGGACTGGCCAATTTGTGACTCCTGAACAACTTGTGCATCACTTCTGAGTAGTTCAGCAACAGCTCTCATAATAACATTACATCACATAATTGGCAATGGAGCTGTCTAGCACCAGGGTGGCTGGTCCATTCAAATCCCCAGCCACAAGGGAAGCTGAGAGTGACTTTGCCCAGACACTCTGTGGCACAGCTGCATGCTTGGGCTTCAGGCTGGAGCAGGGTCTGTGGGTTGCTGGCGAGCTGCTGTCACACCCTGTCTGCAAATCATCCCACAGCTCTCCCAGGAGCAGAGAAGTATGGAGCGAGAGCCTTGTGGCTCTCCCCCATCTGCAGATCTATGTAGGCCACTTGGAGATTTTGGGAGGTTGACCACCTTGTGCTCTACACACTCCCAAGAATTACTATGGAACAGGTATTAGTGAGGATTAAGTATGCTATGACAGGCTTACAGCATCAGTGTCAGTCTGAACAGGAAAATACTCAGCCGAGTCATCTTTAAGACGCATTATATAATACATTTTGAATTTTCATTAAAGCTACAAAACATTAAGCAGGGTAATGTGTCTTTTATTTTAAAAGAAGTCTTAGCTAAGCATGTTTCAGCCTTAAGTAACTACACTGCAGATTATCTTGTTTATCTTCTTGGAAGTCAGCCATATTTTTACAATGCATGTATTTTTAAAAATTTATCATTTTCAAGAAGTGCTTTGCCACAAGGCTATCTCTACCACCCCAGTGCTTTCACCCAACAGTTTTATGAAGCTGATTTCTACACCATATGCTTTTGTTCATGCTATGTATTCAAATACAAAGGCATGGTTAAATTCTGATGTCCTTTTTGAGGGGAAGACTGGGGAAAACATCTGCTGCTTGATGGAAGCCATCTGGTATAACCAGACATGAAGTCAAGCCTCCTAACACGGTGTGCTCCTTAGGATTCACTAGCTTAATAGAATTACAGATTCTTCCCCTAATGCTCTCATCACACACCATCTCAGGGATTTTCCCTTGCACCTACCTAGGATTGATTGGTGCAATTATTCCGTAAATTTTTGTCTCAGTGCAATCAAAGTAACCAGAAAACATAATAATTATTATGTAGATTTCTGTTGTTATTCTCCCATCTGAGCTGTTCATCTGCACAATTACAGGTGCAGAGAAAATCACAAAATAGTTACTGTGGAAGGAGAGGCTGCAGAGGCTTCCTGAGGTCAACAGTACTGCAGAAGCTGCAGCAAACCTTTAGTTTGTTCCAGAGGTAAGAGTTAACATATCAGAATTGTTCAGGGGAGGTGAGCTCTTCTCACTTCATCCCTTACTTGAAGTGTCAGACTTCAGTCACTCCATCAAAAAAAACAGTGAGGGATCAAATATTGTCTATCCTTACCCCTTCAAAGAAGTCTGGTAAGACAGATATAGCATTGAAACATATAAAAGCTGTGTGGTAAACCACCTTTCAAGAAAACGGCAGATGTTAAAGCTGCATGACCTTAAATATATGTCTTTGAGTGAGGGGATTAGCAGGCAAAAGGAAAACAGAGTAACCATCAGTTTGAGATATGTGTAGGGCAAACAAAGCCAGATCATTTTTGTGCTATGGTTCTGCTCTGCTGCCAAGACTATCTTCTCCACTTACAATAATGGGACATTCAGTACAAACAAAGTCTGCTCACCTGAGCTCATCTTCAAACACACGGCAAGATTATACTCAGGGAATCCAGATAAAATTGACAGTCTTTCCTGGTTTTCTTAAAGAGGTTATTCTCTATGACAGAAATGGAAAAAATAATTACTATAAATGAATGAATATGAAGCTTGTCACTAGTGCTTCATGCTGTGCTAGGAGTGTCCTGTCACTAGTTACCCATTCACTGGTGTTTTGCCCAGGGGACAATACTGGGAACAATACTGTTTAACATCTTCATTAATGACTTTGACCATGGTGCAGAGCGCACATCCAAAAAGTCTGCAAGAAGTCTGCACATTCACCAAGCTGGGAGAAGTGTGTGACAGGCTAAATGGCTGTGCTGCCATCCAGAGGGACTTTGAACCCTGGAGAAATGGAGAGAGGAACCTCATGAAGTTCAAGAAAAGGAAATGCCAAGTCCTGCCTGTGGGGAGGAACAACCCCAGGCACCTGGATAGGCTGGAGGCCAAGTGACTGGAAAGCAGATCTGCAGTGAAGGCCCTGGGGACCCTGATGGACACCAAGCTCCCCTTGAACCAGCAAAGGTAAACCTTGCAGCAAAGAAAGCAATAGCATTCCATGCTGCACTAAGAAGAGCACCACCAATAGGTTTGAGGGAGGTGCTCCTTCCCCTACACTCAGCACTGGTGACAGCACATTGGGTGTCCCAGATCCAGAACAGGAGAGGCATGGACATACTGGAACAACAGAAGCAAAGAGGCACATGCTGCTACTAAATGCTACTAAAATGCTTGGAACATCTGTTAGGTTAGAAGAGGCTGAGAGAGCTGGAATGGCTCAGCCCGGAGAAAAGAAGGTTCCAGAGGGATTTTACCAATATGTACAAACATTTGATGGAAGTGGCGGAGGGTTGATAAAGAAGACAAGGACAGACTTTTGTCAGTGGTGCCCTGTAAAAGGATAAGGATAAAAGGATAAGGCAACTGGCATGAAATAAAGCACACAAATTTCCACTTAAACACAAGAAAAAGCTTTTTTCGCTGTAAGTAGGTTGAACACTGGCACAGGTTGAACAGAGAGGCTGTAGAGTCTCCATCCTTGGAGACAGTCAAAACCCAACAGGACATGGCCCTCAGCAACCTGTTAGTTGCCCTTGCTTTGAGATGGAGAGTTAGGAGTAGATGATCTCCAAAGGTCCCTTCCCACCTCAGCTATTATTTCAGCCTTTCCTTGACTATTCTGACTACCAGTCTCGATGGAACTGGATTTTGCTTGACTTGGAAGTTTAAAAAGTTTTAATAGTGAAATTCCTGATGAATTCTCTTGCTCCTTGAGGCTATATTTTTTCATTTGCACTCTCCAGGCAGTCCTCAGCCTGCTGTCCCTGAGCAAAACAATATAAATCCAACCTACAAAAGAAAAAAAGCCTGGGTGTGAGCTAAAAACACTGAGATGAGAGTTGAGAAGTGGTGCAAGTCAGGACTTTCTGGTAGGGTTCAAAGGTGGCCTTATCAGAGCTTACTGGGGGTTTGAAGTTCAGTTTTCATGTGCTTCAGTGCTGATTATTTTTATTTTCATTTTATATTTTCAGATTTTATTCATTTCAGATTATGAAAGAGCAAATAAAGCAACACAAGAGAGATAGAATAGTATGCAAAAAGTACTCACCTTTTATGAAGTAGCTTTACCATGTGTGCAGGATAGCATGGGAATATTACGGATCATACACACTAGGAAACAACATGTCATTGTGACTGTGTATGAGGAGCTGATAAAAGACACACAGCAACTTTCACTCCAGAATTTCCCACTCTCTGGTTGCTGGTGATGGTGGCTGCCTCACAACACAAGCTCATCATGATGTTCATAGCAAAGTCTTGCAGGTCCAATTCCCAACCAGTCTACACTGGTCTTGTTTTAAGGTCTCTCTTAAGTAATGTTAAGAGGGGAAAACCTCAGGAGTACCTATTGTTTGGAGACTGCCTGAAGACTGTATGCTGACAGGCTTCTCGCTGTTAAGGAGACTTCCCACTCTAGCCACTCTAGCATTACCTAATCTGGGACCAAGGCCCCTTTGGCAGCTACATACCCATACGCCCAGTCAGACAAGGTTTCCTTCCTTAACCCCATGTTTCCCTTAGCAGAGTCTCAGACATCCTGATCCTTAAAATAATTTAATCATGGTGCAATATTAAAATAACAGCTTGATGCAGGTGCCTCTAAGGAGCGACAAAGGAAACCCTGGGCTTTTTTACCCTCTAAGTTTAAGTGTGGAAAGTCTGGAGTCATCAGCTCCTCCTGTGTCTCTGGGTTGTCCAGGTCCTTTGTTATGCAAAGGGCTGGCAGGTCATGGCCTCTCACCTTGGGCTCAGGCTCAGGCTCCTGTCCCTCCAGAGCTTCGCCTGCAGCTCACACTGCACCTGCATACTGAGCTATGGGCACTGAATATATTCTTCAACATCCCTATCAAAATCCTATCCACTAGCAAGCCAGTCACTCTCTGGAAAAAACTTTTTGTGGAAGCCCCTGGTATCTGCTGCTCTGAGCTCTTAGGTCAAGACGTTAATTCAGGGAACATGTTTACATGAGGTAAAAAGATTTTATGCACTTGCTACACAAGCAATGAAGTAGTTGAGCATTCCTACAGAAGCTCAGAGCATCTCATTGCTCCATAGCAGGTTGCACAAGGCTTGGCATGGCACAAGGCCTCCATCCTTGGCATGTGGCTGAAGAGATAGAAGTTTCCTGCCATGTGGCTGCCATGGGTGGGAAGCATGTCCATGACATCTTTTGATGGAGATGCACACATGCCCTTAGGGACCTCTCTGACCTCAGCTCCAGTCAGCCCTGTTAGGCTGTGCCTCTCCATGGCCATGTCCACGTCCAAGCTCCTCCAGGGATATGTCCACATCCAAACTCCTCTCTGGCAGACATCCCTGTTCCTTCTCCCTGCCCAGCCAGTGTACTGCGGTGTGGGACCAGAGCCCAGGGGAGGTGGCTGCTCTGCCAGGCAAGAGTGCTCTTCTTTTCCACCTGTCCTCCAACCCAGGGGAGAACTGGAGAGTGTTGCAGAGCTTCCACAGGCTTCTCAGGGTCCAGGCCTTGGGCAACACCAGCACAGGGCAGAGTGAGATGACTGTCCAAATGTGCTCTGCAAAGGTGCAGCCTCACCTTGTGTGCTGTGTGCAGCTGTGGGCACCACAATATAAAAAAGATATAAAGTTATTAGAGAATGTCCAAAGGAGGACCACGAGGATGGTGAAGGGTCTTGAGGGGAAGCTGTATGAGGAGCAGCTGAGGGCACTTGGTCTGTTCAGCCTGGAGGAGACTGAGGGGAAAACTCATTGCAGTCCACAGCTTCTTTGTGAATGGAAGAGGAGGGGCAGGTACCAGGGACAGGACCCGAGGCAATCACCTCGGGAGGTTTAGATTGGTGTCTGGTTTTTGCTAGGGTAGAGTTAACTTTATTCACAGTGGCTGTTATGGGACTGTGTTTTAGATTTGTGCTGAGCACAGGGCTGATAATATAGAGATGTTTTTGTTACTGCTGAACAGGACTTGCACAAAGCCAAGGCCTTTTCTGCTTCCATACTGCCACACAGGCAAGGAATGTGGGGGTGCTTGGGAGGCTGGGAGGAGACACAGCCAGGACAGGTGACCCCAACTGACCAGAGGGATATCCCAGACCACACGACATCATGGTCAGTAAATGAAGTGGAGGGAGGAAGGAGGAAGGCAGGGGGTATTTGGAGTGATGGTGTTTATATTCCCAACTTGTTACATGTGATGGGACCCTGCTCGCCTGAGGACGGCAGAACACCTGCCTGCCCATGGGAAGAAAGGAATCAATTCCTTGTTTTGCTTTGCTTGTGTGCATGGCCTTTGCTTTTTCTATTAAACTGTCTTAATTTCAACCCACGAGTTTTCCACCTTTTACCCTTCCAAGTCTGTCCCCAGTGCTGCTGGTGGGGGAGTGAGAAAGTGGCTGCGTAGGGCGTGGCTGCTGGCTGGGGCTAAACCAATGACAGGTGGATATTAGAAACAGGTTCCTCACCGAGAGGATGGCTGAGGACTGGAGCAGGCTCTCCAGGGAAGCCCAAGCCTGACAGAGCTCAAGGAAGGCTTGGGACAACGCTCTCAAGCACATTATGTGATTCTGGGGGTGCTCCGTGCAGGGCCAGGAGTCGGACACGATGATACCCGTGGGTCCGAACTCGGGATATTCTCCAATTCCGGTTCTGTGACGCCAGCCGGGGCCGGCGGGCGGGGTCGCGAGGGCTGCCGGGAGCTGTAGTTCCTCACCGCACCGCCCCGCGGGCCGGGCCGCCCGCGCCTGTGCCTTTAAGTGCGGCCGGACGCGCGGTGCGGCGCATGCGCGGAGCCGCCGTGACCCCGCCGCCGTCGGCGCCACCGGTGACTATCGGGGTGCCCCGAACCGCCCCCCTCCCGGCAGCAGCGCTAGGTCCTGCCATACTACCGGGCATCCCCGACCCACCCTTCGCTCCCGGCCGGGGGCGATGGAAGAGCGGCCGGAGCGGGGCGGCGGGCCCGGAGCGGAGGGCCCGGCGTCCGTGGCGGAGATCCGCGCTCCCGGCCCGCGGCCGCTGCGTCTGCTGGAGTGGAAGGTGTCGGTGGGGGCGGCCGTGCAGATCGGGTCGGTGCTGGCGCTCTGCGCCCCTCTGCCGCCGCCGCCCGCCCCGCGCCCCGCCGGCCCCGCCGCCGCCCCGCTGCCGCCCGCCGCCAGCGGCGCCTCCGCTCGCCCGCAGCGCGGCGGCCCCGAGCGCAGGCTGCGCGCGGAGCGGCCCGGCGTGGTGCGCGAGCTGTGCGCGCGGCCCGGCCAGGTCATCGCTCCCGGGTGAGTGCGGGCCGGGGCGGCCTTGGCGGGACGCGGCTTTCGCGCTTCTTGCGAGGGGGCCGGGCCGGGCCCTGCTCACAAAGGCCCTTCCCCCGGAGCTCTGCGCGGGGAAGCTGCCGTGCGAGCAGGAGGAGGAGGACGCGGCCGGGGAGGTGCCATGGGGTCATGCTCCACTCCCGTGTTTCAGAGCGGAGCCCTTCGCTGTGAGCTCTGTCTCCGGGAGCTGTGCATCCCTCCTGCTGTGTCGGGGTTCTCTTGACACTGCTCTTACTGGAAACACTACTTGGAAATGGCAAAATCGCAGAATGAGTTAGGTTGAAATCGACCGCAGTGGGTTAACCTGGTCCAGCCTCGTTGCTCGTGCAGGGTCGCCCTAGGGAATGTTGAACGGGATTGCATCCACACGGTTCTGGGATATCTGCAGTGAGGGAGGCTCCAGAGTCTGGGGAGCCTCTTCTAGTGCACAGTCACCAGCACAAAAACAAAGTTATTCCCCGTGTTAACATACTCTTTTAATTTGGCGGTTAGGTTGGTGCAGAACTCGGGGAGCAAACAGATCATTTTGTGCTCAATAGAGGGTTTTTAATGGGAAACAACAGTGCAGCAAGGCATTTTAAAATTACTAAGTCCCTTGCACACCATATTGGCAGCCTAAATGTTTTTAATACTGTAGATGTTTTAATGCATAAGGCTTTAGAAATATAACCAAGATGTTGTAATTTTAACTTTCAGAAGAGCAAGGGACTTACAAAAGACTTTTTTTATATAGTTTAGCAATGATTTGTCTTAATAAGGCTGAATGTTTGTTGACTTTTGAGTTCCTAAATGCCTGATAGATAGTGGGCTGCTCAGATTTCTAGATTAAATTGGGCAGATTTCTAGATTAAATAGCCTGCTACCCTGTACTTTAAGCAGATTTATTCTTTCTCAACAGGAAACTAGTTAAACAATCTACTTCCTCTGTTTTTTGACAGCAAGCTGTTTTCTTCGGTGTCAGTTCTCTTGATTTTTAGGTGGGAGCAGCCAGGCCTAAACTTTCTTGATTGATATTACTAGTTTATGCAAAACATCTATCTATAGGGGTGTCTCAAAGGTTCAAGAAAAAAATCAGTCTGATGCATTTTTGTATCAGTCAGTCATATAATATGCTACTGAGGAGGTGCAATCTGTGTGTTTCTTGCTATAGAGATAGCTCTGAGATAAGGTGGCTTTCCTTTTGTGCCACATCAGCATTCTGCTACTGCATCTGGTGCAGCATGGGCAATCTTTCTACCTCATCTAGAACAAAGGTAGGGTAAATGCTAGGTCAGACTAAAAAAGATCTTAAAAGTACAGACTGAAATTTCTAAAGTGCCATATGCATGATGAAGTTCCTGTTGCTAGCACTGAATAGAAATGGAGATAACTTTGTCTGGTCTTTTCATTGTATTGGCTAAGCACTTGGAAAGAAAACCAAACTAAAAATATTCTAAGTGAAAAATGTGATCAATTTAAAATAGTCTGGGTCTGCTGCTGATGTAGCAGCATTTTAGTTTTAGCTTTCCTCAACGTTAACTTCATGGACTGGAATGTACCAAATTTTATACACTGTTCTTATTGGGCTGAATAGTCATGAGTCACTTGATTGTAATTAGCAAGTCCTTGCTTTGAGACAATTAGAAAATAAATGGTGTTCTTTATTACCATTGTTCTTAGCTTCTGGAATATTTGTATCTTACATGACTGAAGGATTGTATTTTATATTGACCATTGCTAGACGTTGCATTTCTGGAATTCTGACCTTTCAGTCAAGCTTCTCTGTTGCATGTTGCAGTCGTATTTACTGGGTGAATGCAAGGGAAAGGTTCAGGTGAAGAGGTAGAATAAGTATAACCTAAGGGTAGTAGAATTGGTCAACAATTGAAGACATGACTGCGTTTCTTTGGTCACTTAAACTTTTTTTTTGGCAAGCATTTAATCTCTTGCCTGTGGCTTCCCATTTTGTGGAATTGAAATAGTACCATTTCACTGACTATCAACAATATTTCAATATGTGTTAAGATTTTGCCTTATTAAAACACAGGTGTGATTAAAGTAAGTAACATAGCTGACATTATTCATCATCTGCAGAAGATGCCCTTTTTGTAGTCCAGACTTTCCAGAATGGTAGGTGCCATCAGAAGAATTGACTTGGCCGATTTAGCACTGAATTCTCTGTGAACCAAAGATATTTGCAAGTATTTGTCCAGCCCTTAAACACTGTAGAAGTACTGTTTCTATTCAAAATATTTTTCCTTTTCGTTAGAACAAGAGACGATAAGCTGATCAAACCTTTTTATTTCGGGATAAACAATATGAGTGGCTGAATTTTCTTCTATGTCAGGTCATAATATTTCTGGAAATAAAGACATTGTTTAGCAAAAGTCTCTCCCAATTAAGACACATTTATAACTTTTGATTATTTTTCTTTCTTATTAAGCATGAGATTAAGTCTTTTGCTGCATGAAATTAATTTTGCACATTTATAGCACTTAATTTTTTTGCGGTGTTATTACCCACTTTTTAGCATTGACAAGGTGCAAACTTTCTCAGGGGAGAGCCCAAGGCAGGAATGCATTAGGTAGCTTTTACTTATTCTTGCAGAGGTAGGCTGACTTCACATGTCAGACTGGAACTTGAGAGAGAAAGGTGTCTAACCTTTTAGGATTGTAAATAACAGGGAGTACAGGAAGCAGTTAATGAAAGGCCTTTGATGTTAATGAAGTATAATTTTGATGTGTAGTAGGAGCAACAAATAAAACGCCAAAAATCCTGTGCTGCTCTGTGTATTATTAGTGCCAGTTACCCATCAAAGTTAATAATTCTGAAGGTGCTACAGGTGTGGCAGGATTCTGGGTTGGGTCAGTTATTAATGTTTTATGCAAATACTTACATAAGCGTTTCTAATGTAAAATGATTGCCCTACTGATGGGACAGACTATTGCAGGGGTTTCGTTTGGCTCACATTAAAAGAGTCTTCTGAAATATTTATTACCTGTATCTTACCACATACCTTTAATAGCGAAAATTCACATTCTTATACAGAGTAATATTTGTGTTGTAATAAAAATCTGGTTTAAACTATCTGGATCCTAGTGAAGCAAAACTTGTCGTTTTTGGTTTTGGAGAAGATAGCAGGAAAGAGGTGGGGATTTGTCCTCTAAAACTGTAGACTTTTTGTGTCATTGCTTGATTTTTTTTTTTGTGCCAGAAGCTTGATTATATATTTTTGAAATAATATCTTTTTTTGGCTATCTAATGTCACACAGGCTCAGGGCCTAGTTTACTGTCCACTTAACCCCAGACCCCAGTACCATGCATCTTAGTCTTCCAGGAAGAATAAAATGCTAACGAATTGCACTTTATTTTAAAGTGGTGGCACTTTTAACAAACTACAGGTAAAACACCTTGCTGTTTATAAGATACAAATGTTTTCATAATATCCTGGCAAATACTTAATGAAGTTACTAGTCTAGTGCCAAACACTGAGGATTGTTGAATAATATTTAACAATCTCAATTCACTGTATGTCTTGTCTAATTCCTTTTCATGCCTGAATCCCATTATTTTTTTAGTAAGTTTCAGTATGCATATTTCTGTCTTGTTTCTTTTTTTTTTTTTAATTTTTCCCTCTCTCCTTTCTGACATATACTGTGATACTAAGAAACATTAAAAGAAGGCTGTCTCTCTGATGTTTGGTTGAACTGGATAGTGAAAAAGATGCAAGTTCTAAACGAGGGCTTTTGTCTTTCATTGTCTTCTCTTTCTCCTGTTCCTAGGCACCTAGCAAGTCAGAAGCTCACAAGGTAGCTCATTGTACTGAATACAGAGGACAAGGGTTTTTTTCTTTACATGGCCATGTTTTCACAAAACTTGTAGGATCTTCTTTATCTAAGAGGATCTAGCTGCTCAGTCAGATTTGGCTGGAAGCAGACATCGGGCTTGCAGTTTACCAATTAGTGTGGTTGTAGCAGCCTCGTGTATGCACTTTTTCTGTGTGGCTTTCTTTTCTGTGTGGTTTCCTAATTGCTTCATGCTAATGTGAGTGTTGGCTGGAAGGGATGCTCAAACTTGAGTGCCTTCAGCTTGCATTGAGTAGGGTGTTGGAAATCATGTAGTTAAAGATGGTTTGGTTTCTCATCTTTTTTCTTTCTGTCCTTCCCGCCCAATCTCCTGTAAAATGGTCCATAGTAATAAATTCCCTCATTTTGTTCAGTTGCTTCAACAGGAGTGTTGTGTAGGCAAAGGGGTAGTAATTTTTTCCTTTCAGCAGTAGCCCATAGGTCAAATCAAAGTGATTGTGTAAATGCCAGTAGAGTCAAGAGAATAAATGACATCTCAACACTGGGGCATAACATTTTTGAGGTTGTGTATGTTCCGTTTGGCACTTTGTATGATAAGAATGTTACTACAGACTATCTTTACAAGGTTTCTCCCAAGCTAGGAAATTTTCTGCTCTCTTTGTACTATGAGTTGCTTATCTTACCTGAGCTCAAGGACTTTTTGCCGTGTGTGTGTGTATGGGCCAGCAGACAGAATGAGGTAGCTCATGGTACTGTTTCATGCATCCCATTGTAGAACTACAAGCGGGCTACAGCAGGTTTTTTAAATGTTGGTTTGTAGATATCTGTGCTGGAAATAGATTGTATTTTTACCCAAATGGCAATGGATTTTCTTTTTTAGTTATTGCTGTCTAGTTTCTTTAGGGTGTTTTTGAGCTTTACTTCAGTACTAGAGTTTTTTAGAAAACCAGTCTTTTTCAAAGGCAAATGTGCATGTTGTTTCTTCTCAACAACTCCCATATGGTTTTCTGTAATTGTTCTTCTCTGAAGAGAAAACTTAGGGACAAAAGTTCTCTCAGGGGGACTGCGATGACACCTTTAATTTTTATGTTGCCTGGTACATAGACCTTTGTCCTGGGAGGGATTGGAGACGTTTGAGGAAGGAAGAGAGCGACAAGACTTTAGCTTTGAATTGTTCTGGAAGTTTGTCTTGACCCAAAGAATTTTTTTTCTCTTGAGCAATCTCAGTAGTACCACTTGCATGCCTACTTGGCCCTTTCTGATTTTGTGACCCTGGTGTGAACGTAAGGGTTTGCCCTAGCAGGGATCACAGCTGTTTGGATTTTCAAGGCCAGATTTACCTAGTGAAAGACTCCCCTTAGGTAAATGGCTAGTGAAACATTCAGACTCGCTAAATAAAAGTCAATAAGGGGTGATGGTATTGCAAATTTTTAAACGTCAACAGAGTATATGAAAATATTTTCAGATGGGACATAACTAGCCTCAAGGTTTAGTAAAGAGCTGCCAGCCTTTAAATTTTAGGACCTCTTCTGGAAAATGATAATAGAAAATTCATTGTAAGTTGTCACTTATATAACATTCTTATGGATGTCAGTTTTGCATAGTTAAAAAATTAAAGGTTAACTTAAGGTCTTCTACCATATATGGATGGCTGAATTGGCAATAGGTGCCTTGTAAAGTATATAGGGGAGCATGAAATTACTTCCTGGAGAGCTGGTAATGCATTGCACGTTAAGGATTTTGATTATACATTTTGTCTAGGTTTGATTTTGCTGAAGTTAGATCTATGGTATTGTAAATAGGGGAAGGATAGGACTGTTACCACCAGGAGAGACTGCTGGTCTTAAAACGACTTTGGAAGATGGAAAGGTTCCCCTGATTTTCTTTAGCGCAGTATTGCTGTGTTAAAGGAAATGCTTCCTCTTTTAAGGCAAGAGTTGAGGTATTGCCAGGTCACTATTGCACTAGTATATTTAAAAAAACAACATTAAATGGCTTTTCTACAACTGTTCTAAGAAAAAGTGTAGTGTAAGACAGTGATTTTGATACTGTAATATTGAATAATGCCTATTTTTTTTGCTTTATCTTTGTGCTTTAGTTTAAAAATTACATCTAAGACTTCACAGCATTCAAAAAGGTGTGAAAGGCAAATGGTCTTGGTCCAAGCTTAGTGGAGTGAATGCTGTGGATTCTCATTTTCACAGAAGGGCGGGGGGGGAGGGGCAAGTGGCCCTAGCCAATGAAAGCATAGGTCAACAGGAGAACTTAATTAACTTACAGATATTTATTACACTTATATTTTATAAGATGGGCAGCTTTCTAAGCTATTATCCTCTGCTTTCAGAGTGTGTTGGATTTCTGGGCTCACATGACACTGTTGCTGTCGTATGGTTATTGTCAAATGTGGAGCTACTGCTCCTCGTTGAACACTGTGGTGTAACTTAGGACAGTTTGGTTCGTAATTGCTCATAAGGGTGTTAAAAGTTGTTAATTTTTCCTGTGTGTGTTCATTTAGTTTAACAGCACGTCCCAGAGGACAGCACATAGGATGTAGTGCCCAGAGAAGTTTGCCACAGTATCTGTAAAGGGAAGGGATGGGAAGAAGCTGTTAGACTTGAGGACTGTGCATCCTGCAGTAAGCCTCTTCCCGTTTTATTTGTTGTTTGGAAGTAACAGACAAAGGGACTGTGGTTGTCTAAGTGCGTGGTTTTAGTGGGAAAGGTGATAAAATGTTTGGGGCAAGTGTAATATTCTATTAATAGATGCAGCTTTCCAAGGCAGAGGAGGAGAGATCACAGAATCCTCCCAGATTTCTTTGCACAGGAAGAAGTAAAGCCCATGTTTATAGCTTTGATGTCAGCTCTGTATGCGTGTTTGAAGCTGTCTCTTTCTCAGTCACCCTTCTCTGCTTTGGTGTCCAGGCTGCTTTGGTGTTCATCTGTTGCTGTTTATCTAGGTGTAAGCCTACAGGTGCAGGAGGCAAACCAGATCTGTTCTGGTAATTACAGGTGATCTTGACTGGGTGTAGGAGGAGTGCAGTGATAAATTGGTTTGAGATAAGGGGAAATTATGTGCCTTGATCTGAAGGAGAGGTGTATGCCTGAAAAACCAAAAAATTAGGCAGCAGTGGGATTAGTCCAAGACTATTGTCTGGTTTTGCAGCAGCTCATCTGCAAGTACCATTCTTTAGTAACTGATGTGAAAGTTCAAGTGTGGTTTGAGAAAAGTTCAAGTTTAGGTTAATTATTGTTCTGTCAATTAGAAGGCTGTACTGTATAGTCACTACTCAACCACTTCAAATTTTTTAATAAGTACCACTTAGATTGCCAGGGTTCATTGCATAGATTTGAATTGGTCCTGCTGTCAGGTGGATGTTCCTCAACTCTCAGGTGGAGTTTTGCAGCCGGTATTTGAGAACTGCTGCGTGACTGCCAACACTGAAGTCAGACAAGTTGCAATAGAAAAGCAAATGCATAAAAGTAATATCAGCAGCTGACAGCAGTAATGGGGGGAGTGGGCTGCAGAACTGTTTGTTGCTTAAATGAATTACTAAGATATGACAGCCTATTTTCTGTGATTATTAGTACTTATAAAGAAACAAGTTACAGAGTTACAGGCTTGCATCTTCCCACTTCTGAATTCATTCTGGGTGGACTTCATTGTTTTGAAGGTGTTCTATGTAAAAGCATTGAGAACTGTATTTTTACCTTTAAAAAAAAAATCTTGAATTCTCCTAAATAATAATACTTCCAGTTTAAAGTGTTCTAAATAAAAAGACATTGTAAATAATATTTGAAAGATTTATTAGATCTTATGCAAAGAGCACTGCAAGCCCATTTGTTGGAGGTTTTTTGTACCTTTTTATTAGACATTGTTAGCTCTAAGCAGTGGCTTTTTGAGATGTGCAAGAAGCTGTTCATAGATGACTTCATAGAAGGTGAAAGAGGGTTATCTCCTTGCTTGTAATGTGAACTCTTCTCCAGAAGTAAATGGAAATACTTAATGTCTTGCAAATCATGGAAATAGACTTAATTCAAGCTTAGAATGTTTTTTTAATTATAAATAAAACCCAGAAACTGGGCTTGTGTTTCTCTTGGCATTTATGACCTTAGTCTAAACCTGTATAGGTATTTTGCCTGAAAAGCAGAAGAAAAAAGTTCTAACACTTTAACTCCTAGTTGTGAATAGTCTGTATTTAACAGAGGAAAGATAATCTTAAGACCAGTGACTTCCCCATTACTTTTGGATAACTGAGATGATGCCTTGAAGTGTGAGCTGTGCTTTCTGTGTTAACACATCAATTGTTACCTAGTTCTCTAGGCTAGGGTATGGGGGTTTTGTTTGGGTTTTGGGGTATTTTAGCAAAAGGCCTGACTTGTTTGGGTCTTTGGGGTTCATGCATATTTGAAATGCAGCTGTCTGTGTTTGCTGTCCTTGAGTGTAAGTCAAGTGGCTGCTGTAGTGGACATTCCCTCCAACAGCTTGAAGAGGCTGTAGGCCATGTGTTGCCTGTAGCAACAAGGGCCATGTGTCCTTGTGAATCCTTGGCATTTTTAATCAATTATTCAAAAACTCTACTTCTTCAGCGATACTAATGAGGATTAAATAAATAAATATATAAATCCAGTTGTTAAATACTCTTACATGGCAAGACTAAGATGATTCAGGCTTTGAAAGCATCCTTATTAAAAAACTGGAGTCCTTTGTAACAAAGGCTGTGGTTTGATATAAATTGGTTGTAAGGGCTCTTAGCAGGGGTTCTAAATGCTGCAGACACACCACAAAATACTGTTCTGGTACAAGCAAATAAAAATGCCAGTGTTTCAGAAATCTGACTAATGAAACTGTAGAAGTAGGCTTTATGTTAATTCTATCTTCATCTGACAACGAAAGGATTTTGTGCTCATATTTGTTCTAGATCTGTTGGTTGATTCAGTAATGGTTGGTATTAATAATCATTGACCTGAAGGTGTGTTCATCTGGTATTTTTACCCCTTGACAGTTTGCCAGTAACACCCCCTTGAGCATTCTGCTGAACCAGGGCTGCGACTTCTGTTCACTTGCATGCCAGCATCTCCTTTTGCTGTGTTAGTACGCTCATATCTTCTGATGTGAACTGGAAGGGCATATGGTGTCAGATTGAGGACAGCAGCTTTAAATGATTACAGTGACAACTTGGTCTGTGTGTTTCTTGTGGTATTTGACATCGCTTTATACCAGACAGATCTGAGGAAACCCAGCAATTGCTTGGCTGCCAGCACTCGCATGAGATACAAGTCAGTGCAGGGTGGTAGCTTCATCTTGTAAATTTGCACTATATTCCACTACATTTTCAATGCCAGTGCATAATACCTCGAAGCAGACTTTAAGATAATAAATAAAACTTAAATTTCCATGACTTGGAGTTGTCCAAGCTAGCCTTTACAAATAGGCAAGCTAAAAGAAAGTAGGCCATTGCCTTTCTCTGGCAGAATGACATTGGAGCTGTTGCCTCTAGAAGTGAAGCCAAGCTGTAATAAAATGCCATGATTAATGTACAGTCAGGTTGGAGTTGTTCTGAGTAGCAGAGGGAACCTCTGTGTTCATACACATAACACATAACCTGTGTTATGCTGAATATCTGTACAATATAGAGCTTTACTAAAGACAGCTACAAAGAGATCTCATGGCCATTGTACTCGTGTGCTGCTGCTGGCCAGCTGCCCCTTTTTTTTGCTTTTTTTACCATGCTGCTGACTTGAAGCAGATATTCATAAAAGACTTGGTTTGGAAACAGGATGTAAATGTGGAAGTACTGTGAGAACAGTGATGAGCTTATGGTCACCTGCATCCTGAGGCTGTTGGTGAATATCTATTCCTATTCATGATTGTGGCCACAAAAAATAAAATTTTACCATAATGGCACTCCTAATTTCAGTGTTGTTTACAAGTACATCTGGAAGGAATGTGAAGAAGGGCCCAGAGTGGGTTTCCTTATTTACTAGTTCAAGTTTCATTATACCGAAGAAACCATGTGGGTAGTTTGTGGTTCCGTTGCAGTCATTTAGCAATACCCAGGCTGGCTATTGGAATGAACTACCACCTCCACGGTTGCTCAGAAGATGAAGTTTGCTTGTCACAGCGCAGTGGTTCTTGCCCAGTTGCTTCACCTAGCTCATCTGCACAGCTGGGACAGTTTGTAAAACTAGAAAAAGATTTTGAATCTTTTGGCAGTTTCCTTGGAATGCTGTTGTTGAAGTAGCTAATTAGCTCTGCTTATCACCTTGTGGATCCTAAAGAAGAGGAAGATGCTGTTAATGTTGCCAGCAGTAAAGTGTGCTGTAATTCTTCATATTAGGAGGGGGTGGGAGGGGAATCTGTTTATTCTTTGTAGAAATGGAGTCGGGAAATGCTCTGCTCTTTTAAGTGGGTTTCAATTACAACCCAGATAAGAGAATAGGCAGAAATCTGAACCTGTTTGGTATATGCAGCTATTAAAAGTGTGCAGGCTTGCACACTTCGATTCAGCTCACTTTTGTCTGATAATTTGCTTTGATTTTGGCCATTACATTTTGAAAATCCCTCACTTCAACAGTAAAAGGAGAGCTTCCAGGTGTGAAATTTAAAATAAGTCATTCTACTTGAGGTCTAAAATTTAAGTGTGCCTTGGGCCTTAGTAGAGTTCAGGCTTGCTTTCTGCAGCATGAAGTAGCATTGGGCTTTTTCCCTGAGAGAAGTCTGCCTAAGATCCTGAGAGTTTTAATTGGAACTTGACCCTTTGGTTGTATATTGCTCACAAGTTTATCAGGGCTCTGGAGTTCTTCCTCTGTCCTTTGGGTTAAGCATCACAGAGAACAATATGGCTGAGGACTTTGTATCATGTACTCTTTGTATTATCTCCAGCATATCCAAGTGTGGTCAGGATTTCTGGGTATGTTTAGATTTTGCAGGGGCAAAGCTGCTATTTACTGATCATGCTTGGTATTAGATGGGGTACAGAGGTGCTGTTTAGGAACAGTATCAATTAATAATTTAGAACTTTAATTTTCTTATAAAAATCTTTCCTCTTGCATGTCCAATTTTGAATCACATCTTGGCCCAGGAATATGCCAGCTTCTCCTGTTGCATACCTGCAGTATAAGATTACCTTGATTGCAAAATAGCAGATCTTTAGAGATATTGTGGCTTCTAAGCTGGCATTGAAAGGCTTTTTTCTTCTGAACTATTCAAAACTAATTCATTTGGGGTATAAACTCAGTCACTATAATCTCTTAAGCATGTTTCTGTAGCTTGTACCGTGAGGTGGGTTTTTGGTCATTTAGGTGTGTCTGTAATTTCTGATTCATGCACTGAACACATGGTGAGGATGAAAAATCCTGACATGGTCATTAGTGTGTATTGGTAGCCTAAAAAGGAGCTTAGGAGTGAATCAGTGTAAAAGACAGCAAGATAGACGTATTGTCAAAATAAGTGGGGAGTCAAATGAAATAAGGAAAACATGGGGGGATGAGAGGAGACCTGAATTATGTGAAATCCATTAAATAATCACGCAGTGAATTGCCACTAGTGAAGTGCCACTAAAATACTTGTGCAATTCTTTTAAAAAGTGAAGACTGATTTTGCTTTCTGTGAAATACATGCTGCAGTCTGTTTATTGCAGTACAGATTTGAAGCCACACTTACTACAGCCAGTTTATGAAAGAGCTCGGGTTTTGTCGGGCTTTTTTGCTTTTTGGTTGGGGTCTTTATTTAGCTGCTTGACTTTTTAATTTTTTTTTTAATATTAGGGAGATGCTGTAGCTCATTATTACAGAGTTGGTGAAATTTTGTAGTAGCCGAACTATATCTTCTTATTAGAATTTTTTAAAATAAGAAGTCTGAAAGATCCAGTTTCTCCATCTGTGATGAAGAAGACAAGTCTCTTACAGTAACTGTTAAGTGTTTGAAGGAAAATAAAAAATGATAGTTTCAAGAGCTGGAATTTTGATAATAGGATGAGGAATACTTTAGTTGGACTATTAAACTGAAAAGTAGAATTTGTCTTCTAAAGGGTTTGGAGTAGTGAAAGTAACATTTCTCTGTTACCAGCTCTAATTTTTGGTTTGGTTTAGCCATGTGTAAAAAGAAAGAATAAAATATCAGTTCCTGTGTCTTTATTTCTTAATAAAGTTGTTGTCAGTCAAGGCTTAAGGATCAGAAATTTCAATATTTTTATGAAATGATTGAAGCCATATATATCTGCTGTGAAAATAATAAACTAAGATGAAGTTGGTATAGAACTCATCTGCCTCTGTGTTCAGTATTGATCAGGCTACACCTCAAATCCTGGGTTAAATTTTGGACCTCTCAGTACAAAAAAGACGTTGAAGTCCTGGGGCATGTCCAGAGAAGGGCAGTGAAGCTGCTGAGGGATCTGGAGCACAAATCTGATGAGGAGCAGCTGAGGGAGCTGGGTGTGTTTAGTCTGGAGGAAAGGAAGTTCAAGGGAGGACTTTATTACCCTCTGCAACTGCCTGAAAGAAGGCTGTAGCCAGGTGGGAGTTGCTTCTTCCAAGTGTCAAGCAGTAGGAGGAGAGGAAATTGGCTCAAGTTGTGCTAGGGATGGTTTATACTGGATATGAGGAGAAATTTCTTCACGGGAAGGATTGTCAAGCAGTGGAATGGGCTGCCCAGGGAAGGGGTCAAGACACCATGCCTGGATGAATTTAAGATATGCAGGTGTGGTGCTTAGGGACATGGTTTCGTGGTGGGCTTTGCAGTGTTAGGTTAATGGTTGGACTCTGATTTTAAAAGAAGAGACCCTGAGCTGTTCTGTGATGTTGAAGTTTCCACATTTGGTTTTCATTACTGTATAGTTCAGTAGGGTATTAATGGGGAGTTGTAGCTAAGTGAAAGTAAACTATTTCTGCACAAACAATACTCATTCTCATCAACCTTCATTGCTAAACTGTGGTTAGAAACTGACTTTAGAAGTCATTGAATCATATACTAAAGTTGTGAAAATTAATAATTTGAAAATTTAGATTGTTGTCTTTTTTTCCATGTTGTGGCAAAAGCATATAGCTTAAGGGCCTGACACTCAAGTCATAACCAGAATTTATTTTTTGAATTCATTCAATGTATGGGTTACTAATATACGTGTCTGTAATCTGCCTTCTGTAAATGAAATGCCTACATCTTTTTCAGGACTGTCTTGGTGAGACTGGAAGGATGCAGCCATCCTGTTGTTATGAAAGGCTTGTGTGCAGAATGTGGCCAGGATTTAACTCAGTAAGTACTACCAGCTCTTTTTTCCAACTTCTCCTTGCTTCTGACTCAAGTTCTTCCTTCTCTCATCTGTTAAAGTCATAAAATATCCTGGGCTGGAAGGGACTTGGAGATCATCTAGTTCCAACCCCTTGGCCATGAGAAGGGAGACCTTCCACTTGACACACTTGCTCAGGATCCCATACAGTCTAGCCTTAAACACTTTCAGGGATGGGGCATCCACAGCTTCTCTGGGCAAGCTGTTCCTGTGCCTCATCACCCTCACAGAGAACAATTCATACTTACAGGTAATGAAACGTACCCTTTTTTGTTTAAAGCCATTCCCCAAGTGTCTCTACACTTCCTTTTAAATAGTTCCTCTCCAGGTCTCTCTTAGGCCTTTCACATTGCTAAAGGTTGTATAGAGAAGGCTGCTCTAAATGAGGTCTCCACTCATTTAGGATTTAAGAACTGTGTGTGTCTTTTTTCACGGAGGTCATGTAGGGTAACTTAGGTAGAAAATATAAGGAGCATTTGTAGAGAGGTAAATTCTCATCACACTTTGCTTTCCATGTACTCACCAGTGAGACTGAGAGTTGTATGGTGTGTCAACAGTGGCTTGCTTAGTAAACCAGAGAGCTTTATCTGTGCAGGTGCAAATAGCTGAGAGGTAGTAGCAGTCTCGTTCATATGAACTTGCTTCATTTGTACTGTGTCTGAATGGGAGCCAGCTTGTCTCCAGTGCTTTCGATTTGAGGCTTCTTAACTGTTTGCAATTTTTTTGTGAAATATTCTGCCATGGATCTAAAGGAATTTAAGCCTTAGGCAAAAAAGAAACCAAATTCAAAAGATAATTGTATTTCTCCTTTGCTGTGTCTCATTGCTTGGTAAAGAGAATGTTTCTTATGCATATCAAATTACTAATTCAACAGCTGTTCTAAAACAAGCTGTATAGTTGCCTGGATTTTATAAATTAATGTTACATACTCATTCCATTTGGCTGGAAATACTTTGGTTTCATTTTAATTTGTGCTCATTGTTAAGAATTATTTTGTGAACATCATCCCACAAACCAGTGCAAGTGAGCTGAATATTGAGAGTGCTATGCAAGAAGTAGCCTAGTTAATGTTTGAATATAACTTTAAATAAAAAGTTAATATTTTGTAAACAAGTATTATTTGGCAAACATAGTTAGGATAATCATGATTAGAGTTTTATCTGTCCTGAATGATTACTTGCTTTGAGGTTTGTATACAGTCAAACATTGCTCTACTGCTATCATTTCCTATGATAAATCCAGACAAATTCAAGGTATCCAGCAAATTAAGTTTTTTTCACTTAATACTTCTTACTATGTCTTATGTCTGTGTCTTCGTTTTATACAAAATGGCTTATACATCTGAAATACTGTGTTATGACTGCTGAGCCTACATCAGAATACAATTCAAAGGCATTGATGCTTTTCTTGCTTGGAGAAAAACAAGTACAGCGTTCTTAGTAGTAATTCAACTAATGGTCTGAAAATGGTTAATAATTTTTGAAGGCTCACTTAAAATGCCACTTAGGGTTATAGATTAAGTTTTCTGAACTCTGAAGCAAAGGATGCAAGATGCTAAAATATACATGTAAACTTTAGACCAAATAAAAACTTGTGTTCCTGGACATCAAAGCTGCCGTACACTATGGTACAGGGAAAGATACCTATCTGTGGTTGTCTGTCTCAACTCAGCTCAGTCCAGTTGTTCCTCAGCAGTTTGCTTGTCACAAAATGAAATCTGGTTTAAGTTAAACTCTTGTTGTAGTTCTGATACCAAATCTTGTCCTTGATAGGACTGATACATCGGAAAATTAAAGCATGTGCATGTGTCACCTAAGACAAAATTTGTATGGTAGTGTTTTTTAGTATTGGTGAATCATCAATTAGAGGTCAGAATTCCCAATAAATTGATTGATGTGAGCTAGTGAAAGGGATCCTATACAGGGTTACTTGGTCAGTTTTCAATGTACTTGTATGGTCATTCACACACACTGTCTCACATATATGTATGCACTCAAGGATGACACCTGTTCTGTATTGCTATCTGTATATGTGCACTTCTGTGTACTAGTAAGACTGTGTGTATAGTATACAGATAAATAAAATAGGCACAAGCATACAGAGTTCCTCACTCTGTTTTCTTCCAATGGGAAGAGCATGTAAGGGGATTTTTTGGATGGTATTTTTGAAGCAGCGGTCACCTGTAAGTCATTCTGTGTGCAGGGAGTAACTTTGCCTATCCTTTGCTTATATTTTTCATACTCTGACTTGGAAAACGAGTAGATAACTGCATGCTGAGTGATTGCAAAAAAACTAAAAAGAAGTAGAGTATTTTAAATCTGAGTGGCTTGGTAGTTCTGCCTAGTTTATAGCTTGTTTTTTGATGCAAAACAATACATAGATGTGTTTAATCTTAGCGTCATGTGTCACAAAATAATTGTATGGAAGTATAACTTACTACAGTGACTTTTTGCATGGTTTTCTCTGGTGAGCTTCTTTGATCTCCATTTTGTCTAGTAACTTACATTAGCAGGAATTTGGAAGAGTATATTAGTTAAAATAGCTCTTTTTAATCATTTTTTTGGTGGTGATTAGTTTGAGACTACAGATTTTAGTCTGTTTAATATTTCACTAAACTGTTATTCTTTTATGTGACGCTTCTTTTCCCTATGTGATTAGGATACGAAGCAAGAATGGAAAACAGAGCGTGCCATTATCCACAGCAACTGTATCAATGGTTCACAGTGTCCCAGAACTAAAAGTTAGCTCTGAGGTAAGTGCCATCCTGATTTCTTTGTTCACGCCTTCTACAGCAGCTCCACAGTTGAGAAACTTAATTATAGTAATTTTGTTAATGTTCTATGTACTTGATACAGAAAGTTTGACTTCCCTTTGAAGAGGAATTTGCGATTGAATATCAGTCTTAGAGTTTTGTGAGTTTATCTTAGTGTAGATTTATTTTTCTCATGGTTTATACTTTTTTTTTAGAGCTGTATACTGAGAAGATGCCACTTTGACAGCAGTCTGTTAACTTACTAGTTGAACATTTTTTGTCACCAAGAGTGAGCAGTTAGGAAAAGTTCTGTTAGCTGAAATCGTTCAAAACTTGCAATATCTCTGAAACCTAACTTTAACCTTCACCTTGAAATTGATCCACTAGGTATAGTGAAGCTAGTTTGCTGCAACTTACTTGTATAGTAAAATTATTTCATTATTTTTCAAATACTCCAATTATTTCAAATTCATGAATATTTCAAATATTCAACTCAATTATCAAAATATGCTTGTTTATCCCTCAATTTGTGTAGGAGGAAGGAGCATGTTTACTTAGAAGATGGCCATTCCATTGATCTTCTTTATCAACCTGATCTCTTTTTACTTTTTTATGTTGCTACTTGATTTTTTTTTTTCCTGGTAATTCTTCAAAGCACACCAGTGAGGGGAACTGTGAAGATGTAAGCAGCTAGAGGTGTCCCCATCATAGAGGAGTGTTTCAAAGGGCAGTTTGCACTTGATCCTTGCTGCTTTGTAGTGCTCTAGCTTTACTTTTAAGTTCAGCTGTCTTGAGAGTAACACTGCAACTTGCAGAAGTGAATCAAGTGAACACAGAGTTTCACCTGGTACTTGGAAACGTTGTGAATATGTGCAGGAGTAAACCACTCATATTTACTGGATTATAAGGTCTTAATGTTAGTGCCCATGTGGCACTGCATAATCTTAACTATTTGTCTGAAGGCATACATTCTGTAATCTGAAGTTCATAGGTATCATCTTTGTCAGCAGCAGCTTCAGTTTTATTCTTAGTATGGGGTTTTCAGACATACTGTACTTAATAATGCAAAATTGCTGGACATAGCAGTCAAAAGTTCTCAGACCTACTGATGAATTATCCTTTTGTGTTCAAAGCTACTTCTATTTCCTATCAGGACACTGGGCCTTAAGTTAAATCAGTGGTTACTTTTTTGTTACTTTTGAAAGTTTTGTGTTGAGTTTTTGAATTTTAGGAGATAATAGTGTCACAAAGATCTGAGAGTAGACTTGGAGAGCTTTTTGTTCTCTGTAAAAAAATTTGTTCCTCAACTGCCATTGCTAAGGTAGTGTTGAGGTATGATTTATTGTGCAGTTGGTTTGTAACAGAAGGACTTCTCCTGTACAGTATACAAAAGGCAATAAACCTAGTTTATTTCTATGAAGCCAAGCTTAGCAGTGAATATTTCTGTTACAGCAAGCTGAGCAGCTGGGAAGAGAAGATCAGCAACGACTACATCGAAATAGAAAACTGGTGCTCATGGTAGATTTGGACCAGACATTGATCCATACTACAGAACAGCACTGCCAGCAAATGTCTAATAAGGTATTTGGGGGTTACCTTTCAGTCCAATATAACAACAGGAATGTTTCTAACAATATTTAAATGATGGATCTTTAAAATAACATTCTGTAGTTAGGTAAAATTGTAGTTGAAGAATAAAAGAAAAGGAGAAACAAGTCTTCTGTAATGTGTTCCTTTTTCTTTACACTTAAATTGACATTTTTCTTTCTTCCATTCATGCTTTCCTGCACTTTTCCTTTCTAATCATTTTGAGAGGTGTTTCAGATTTTTAATTCCTGCTTTCCTTCCTCTGCAATTAACAAGCTGAGTTCTCAGTAATGAAACTGTTTTCCCTCCAAGTCTGAGGCAGATACAGTAAATTGGTATTCGAAGTCCCTTTTTGGATTTTTGAGCACTCCTGTGTCTGTTGTTCAATGAGTATGTGTAGGGATTTTTTTTTAATCTTTCTTGAGGAAGTGAGGAGGGGAGAGGTTTTGTGTTGTGGTTTAATTTCTTCATGAAACACTTGTTATTGAGCTGACAAGGGTAATTGGCTTGTAACACTTCTAATTTGGAAGCTCTAAAACAGGAAACTTGTTGAAATGTGTTCAGTGTCTGGAATAAGAGGATGCAAACTCAAACATCAACATCATGCAAACTGTGATTGCTTAATTATTTTCTTTCCATTTGCCATTCTTGCATGTCCAGTAGGGTCAGCATATGTTCACAATTTTTGGGAAAAAGCAAGCTAGAAATGTACATTGCAATTAAGAGGAAAGGGAACCATGAATATTCAGTTTAAGGATTAAAAAAATCTAATGTGTCTGAAAGGCTATGCCTCTATCAGTATAAATTCATGGTTTGAAGACAAATAATTTTAAAAGTATTTTGGGTTTTTAACTGGGGTCTTTATTGGGAAGCTTCCTTCCTATTTTGCTCTCTGATGTTATGTTTCCATAGACAGACTTTGTTGGATGAAGAAAATACTTTCTCTGAACTCAATGCATATTGAAAAGAGTCTGTCAGAAGTTCACTGACAGGTATTGATTGTAGTGAGATCCTGAACTTCTCTGAGACAAGCAGGTTGAGAAATTTTTCAGATTGGTCTGCCATAAGTAAAGATTTGAATGAAAGCCACTTGCATCATAAATTTTTCAACAGTACAGTTTCCTGCATTTGAAAGCCTGGCACAGAGCAAAAATGTGCTTTGGATTTTATTCATCCACATAATCTTGTGGCCAAAACTTGCTTTGATCTCATAGGACCAAATAAACTTGAAGTGAGGGAAGAGTGTACCTCTGGAATGCTGGCATTTTTGTTTGCTATTCTGATAATATTCAACATGGTTTTTCTTCTAGGGAATATTTCATTTCCAGTTAGGTCGAGGTGAGCCTATGTTGCACACACGTTTGCGTCCTCATTGTAAGGAATTCCTGGAAAAAATTGCCAAGCTCTATGAATTACATGTTTTTACTTTTGGCAGCAGGCTGTATGCACATACAATTGCAGGTGAGTAATATGTTACATTTAACAATATTTACCTACCCTGCCTTCATACTCATATAATTCATTTTATTTATGCAATTGTTTTCAAGTATTTGTTATTTATTTTGTGCAAAGCCACCTCCTAAATAAATCTGTAAGTAGAATTCATAGCTTGTTTACAAAGCAGTGCCTGTATGGCCTATAATTTTAGAAATGGTACTTTATTTCCCCATCAGATGTGCTTTGCCTCACTGATGGTTAGAGAATCAGATTGTCAACTAGTGCCTTCTTATGAAGTAAGAAATTATGTTGATGGACCCTAACAATGGTCTGCAACTTCATTTGTCTTACAAATCTAAGGTAACCATCAAATTCAACAATGTGACGGTAACTCGTCCTGTGGGGAACACTGCTCCCTCGTATCGTTTCCTTTCGCCAAAGGAAGTTCTGCTGCTATAAATTAATTTACAACAGTTCTGTTTGTGTCCTGGAGCTGAGATACACTTAACTTCATGAGGAACAGAAATCTAGCAGTATTTTCACATATTTTTCTCAAGAATTTAAAAATATTTTCTCCTAGTAAGTGAAAACTTGTATCTGAATTATAACAGTAATAGTCTATTGTGCGGGTCACTGGCTGAAATGTTTTCTTTTTTCTGAGAAGCATAAAAGAAACCTGCCCTGGTTATCTAAGTGCCTGGGTCTGAATCATGTTAGGAGGGACATCATGTGTTTAAACTGTCAAGATAGGGTAAAAGCCAATTTTAGTCTTTTCTGTCAGAAGAGCATTTTCTCCTCAAACTTCCCTTTATCAAGTCTGTTGGTCTAAGACAATATAATTAATAATATTTCAGGTTATGACTCTGTGAAACTATCCATGCTGCTGTTTCATGTCTCCTAGCCTTTTTAAAGTTGTCTTTCACATTTGTTTTTTTTTTTTTTTGTCATATTGCCAGGAGTGTTTTGAACAACAATGTCCCAGTAATCTCACTTCTTGGCAAGAAAGGAAGATTCCAAAACAGCTAGAGAGCTAGCTGTCCTAGTTAGCTCTAAAACACTTCAGAAAAAAATACATAATCAAACAATTCTTTATGCATGTTAAATGCCACAGAAGAGGCTTGTAATGACAATTATAAGAAACTTCTGAATGACAACATACAATATTTTTGTCATCAGAATGTGATGCTTGTTTGTGGTCTCCAGCTAATACTCCTTGAAAGGTTTGAAGCATGTCCTATTCTGCCAATCCAAGTGAATGTTTCTATGTCACTCATAGTTTGAAGAATCTTCTTAAAGCTTTGTCAGTCTTGCTGTTGGATTAAGTGTTGTGTACTGCTAATGCATTAGCAATTCTGTACCTTTCTGTCCTCCTTAGAATGCATTTTTATCTTCTGTGGCAAAAGAGGAAGTTTTCTTAAGTAAGAAAGTGAGGGGGCAGTCTTCCTCACCTGGATCTGTGCGCTATAATCTGGCCTAAGGTCAGAAACTGTATAGCAAATGGCCTTCAGAGCCAGGGAGGAGTTGCAGTTAACTTATCATGTCTAAGTGCTTTCCCTGTCTACTCTCAATATGTAATTTGGCCTCTGCCCATTTTAGTCTCTGAGCCCCAATGTGGATTACGTTGCAGTCCCTGTACTGACACTGAGATCATCATACTCAAGCTACCCCATTTATTCCATAGAGGGAATAGTCACCAAATGAGCAAATTAGGGTATTGCTGTTTTCTGTCACCCACAGACTTCTGGATTTCTGCCAGAAGCTGTTCAACCTCATCAAAAGCCTTCAGACTGCAAGTGGGTTATATGTGCAGTGCTGGCAATAGTTTCAGCTGAAATCTGTGGCCAAACACTGGATACAGTCTTTGGTCCCCCTGTGCAGCCAAGATTCAGTACTAGAGAAATACATAGCTAATACATATTGAGAACACTTGATGGCAGTATTGGTTAAATGGTTTCTCCCAGAGCTGTCCTGTTGATACTTTTTTTGTTATCCTCTTGTTACATAAAGAAAGAACTTGTAATAGAATGATGGGGATCTTTTTAATAAAAAAAAAAGTTGTTTGCTTAGGTCCTCTGTAGATATCCTATATATCTTTGTTGTTTCTGGATTCTGACCTGCTCCTTTCATGTCCTAGAAATCTTTTGAAAAGAGATGACATCTTGTCAGTCCTTTTCTCTCATCTCAGCTGACTCCTGCCAGCTGTTAAGTGGGATTAGCTAGTATTTGTAAACATCGTTTATATCTGCTGAAATTATTTATCCTAAACCCTTTTTTAGTTTGACATGTTTACAAAGTGATATCTGGTAATATGTTTATGAAGTTGAGCTTTGGATTTTATTATCTGGAGCTTCCTGGAGTATTTCTCTGTTAAATAATTATTTTGAGCAATTGTTACTTGATTTCTTTTTCTGCTCTGTACAAGAGAAGTTTGGTATATTTAAAACTGATGTCAGCTTAAAAGTGAGTTGTAAAATGCCACAGAGAATTTTGAGTTCAGAAGCTATTAAGCAACAGTAAAGCAATGTGAAATCACTTCAGATTTATGATGAAATTTAGAAAGTGGGACCAAGTTGAGAGTATTCATATGTATGGTTTGTTATGGCAAGTATATTATAGAATGTATACAGTATGTATGTGTAATCACCAGTGTCTGAAGTTGTCCCACCTTTTGAAAGATTGGGTCAACAGCTCTTTCCAGGCTGTAAAGTAGAATCTCAAGTAGAACTGAAGGTAACCTGATTCTTCAGAAATTCAATTTTAGTTTTATAAATTCATCTTGGTTCCAACTGTTATGCAACTGCTCCTGGGAACTGCTATTTAACTCAGTCTTTCTCTAAGATTTGAGACGTCCCCAATATGAGTTAGTTTTCAACATTGTATCTTCTGGTGGTTTGAATTTAGGTTTTACTTATTTATGAATTTTCTTTTTTAAGAGTATTTTTTAAGAGCAGGCAATATGGTTTGGTAAGTCTATGTGCAAAGAGCCAGTCTGCGATAATGGGGAACAAACAACTGGGGTAATAATCTCTACTAGGTGAGTCTACTGGATATTCCTTCCTAATGTGGTAAAGGATAAGTATAGTGTCTTCAGTTTGTTCAAGAAACTTGGGGGCATACCTAGTACAGTGTCTAATTTATTAGACTAAAAGGAAGCTCAGTTTGTCAGCTCAGTTTTTCCCAGTCTCTGTTGCTCCCTATCTCAGCCCATGAACCCTTCATTATATTTTCTCTCCCCTGTCCAGCTGCAGAGGAGAGAGTGGCTTTGGTGGGTGCCTGGTGTGTTGGGGAAAACAAATGATGAAATGAATTAAATGTTACCTGCCCTTTCCCTGAGACGTGAAAACATCAAATTGTTTGTTCTATTGATTTAGTTGACTAGGGAACATCTAAAAGAAACCAAACAGATTGACCTGGAAGGAACTTTTTAGAAAGAGACCAGTGCTGTTTTCTGTGTTGTTACTCATGTAGCTTAGCTTTGGACTCTTCTAAGGTGGGCTTGTGTCTTTGCAGATGGATCTTTGATGAGCTTTCTCTTCAGTGTATTTTTAGTTTAGTGATAAAGCATTACTGTGCAGCTTTGGAATGCTACCTTATCTCTAATCCCTGGCAGCCACACTTTCTGCATTTGGACTTTTTTAGTTCAACTTCATTTTTCTTACAGTTTTAGGTCAGCAACATTGCAGCTGAGTGCCTTATTGAAGTTTTGCCATGTAATCAGTGCACTTCTGTCTAATTCAGTGTAGAGATTTCCTGTGTATTCAGACAAATAGCAGAAGAGAATTTTGTTGGGGAGAACAGCAACTTGTATGACGGCTTTTGTAGTTTGTAAAAGTATCTGTGTATGCAGCAATAAATATTTGTAGCTAATTCTCTCAATTCATTATGCCTAGGTACTGCAAGGGTCTCACTACAGGGGATGATTCTACGAGTTTGCAGCAATTCTTAAACATAGCCGGGTGAGTTAAGGTTGAACCTCTGTCCTTAACTCAGAATTTTCTTGCTTTTATGGGTTTTAAGTTATTCCAATTACACATCAATATTAATTACACACAGGATCAACTTTCAGAAGTGATGACTGATTTTTAGTTTTTTTAAAAACAAAGTCCTAACTTAAGGTACTCTTGGGAGCTAGACTGTTAAAAGGAGTTGATATGTGCAAATCTGATATGTGCAAATCTGAGCTCCTTGAAAGAAAATTAAAGCTGGTCCATAGAGTCTGTAGTCATTTTGAATTCTGCTTCTGGTTATAATGTGGCCATCATTTAAAGTAAAAGACAGTAAAACTTGAAAAGATGGTTCCCAAGTAAGTATTGACTGCCTTGTATTATTCATAAGAATAATGAGAAGTTGATAATAGTTTCTACAAATTCAATAGAACAAGAAATACAGATTAGCATATAATATGCCAATTTCTTTCTAAGTAACTATCTGGCTGTGATCTGCTTATGAAGGTGAACTTCTTTATTGGAAGCTAGGTTCAGAAGCATGTGCATGTGTGTTTGTACACCCAAGTCATCATTTTCCTAAATAATGGCACTTTATCTTGCTTTAAGATCATCTAGCACAGCTTCTGTCTTGGGGGTTTTTTTGTTTGTTTCGTTGGGTTTTTTTAAGAGTGTAGTCAGAAAAGTTACCACAGCTGGGCCTAAACATTTCTAGAAGTCCCAGGAATATATTCATTATGTGTAAATGTATCAAAGTAGTTGTTAGAGGTACAACTTAAAACCTACAAATGCAAGAGCTCCGGCTGGAACTGTCCCTTAACTTCCTACTGCGCTTAAATATTGCAGCACATTGCCGACTCTTGTGAGACTTCTCTGCAGTCCCTAGGCATAATGAGCTAAGGAGAGCATTTAGCTTTAAGGAACCAACTATAGAGAGATAAATGTAAGTTGCAAAAATGGTGTATCTGTCACTTGCTGTATCGCTTTCAGCCTTATTTATTTGGCTGTCACAAATTGTTCTGTTGCAATCTTCAAAGAATATTGGATGGAGTTTTTAAAATTAATCTCCTTGAATTAGCTACAAATATTTGATCCACTGTACTTTCTCTCATCTGATCTCATGCCTTAAAATTTTCAGTTAAACTGCTGTTGCACAAATTAAAGTAGCAGAAGTATATAAAACATAAGCAAGGAGCAAACATCTTGACCATTAACTCTTTAATTTCTTCTTCCAAAAGGATTTTTGGACCCTGAAAAGAAGCTTTTTTCCCATCGAATATTGTCAAGGGATGAATGTATCGATCCATTTTCTAAAACTGGGAATCTTAGGTATGTATATGGGTCTTAGGTGTTATACAGAGCAGGATAGCAGAGAAACTACGCTAAATAAAATAAAAATTACTCCCTCTGCATTTAATGTGTTTATATCCTTCTTTGTCTGCCTCTTAAATATCAACACCATCTCGGTTAAACTGAGGTGTTGGGCATTGCAGCATTTCTTCTTAATGGGTTCTGTGGTAGCAGAACAGTAAGAGCGTGATGCCATGGCATGTTTTCACTTACACTTCTTATTCTTGTAACAACAGCCATATTTCCACTTTGTCTTTTGAGCTTGTATAATGACTTTTATGTTGTGGGTTTTTTAATTAAACCAAAATTCTTGGTTTGAGTTTAATTCATAATTAAATACCTAGTATTCTGGCTTTCAAATGTGCTAAAAGCACCTTCTGTTCCTAGTGTTTCTTGAAATTAGGTCATTTAGAGCCTTGAATTCATATTCTTGTCTAAATTCATATTCTGATCTTTTTCAGAATATAAAGCCAAGATTTTTTTCTAAAACAGATATGTTTAATGCAGCTTTATGAAATACTAGAAGTTATTGCCTCTCCACACCTGACTGTAGCAAATGTGAAGCTTTTTTTCTTTTCTTGCTCTGTTTTTTATATGCATCTTAGGTATTCTACCTCCTCTTCCTCCTAGGTGATGGGTGATACTAGTACTTCTGTTTCCTTTATCTTGGATTGAATGAATCTACTCTTTAAAAACTCTTCTTGTGTCTTTTACCTGTCTCTATATAGGTAGTGTATTGACCTTGTGATCGTTGACTTTGGGCTATTGGTTGACAAAAGCCAGTGAAAACTAGACTGAAATGTTGTAATAGTTTGTTCTCATGGAGGTTTCTTGTTTCCTGCTTTTAGCCTTTGGGACACAGATTTTAAAAGAGCTGTTTCCTTTTCTTTCACTAACTAATTTGTTGAAAGCTTGTATTTTGAATTCCGTGATTTTAGTATTGTTGATGTTTTCTAAGTTTCTTTTGTAAGTTCCGTGTTCTGCAGACATGCTCATAATAAACCAGAGCATCACCAGAAGTTGCTTTCATTGCTTAATAAATTTCTGAAACTGGCTTAATTTATCAACTGTTTTGTCTCTTAGAGATCTCTTTCCTTGTGGAGATTCCATGGTTTGCATCATTGATGATAGAGAGGATGTTTGGAAGTTTGCACCCAATTTAATAACTGTGAAGAAATACGTATACTTTCAGGGGATTGGAGATATTAATGCACCTCCTGGATCAAGAGAAATGCAAATGAAGAAGAAAGGTAATTAGAATGTTTTTAAACCACGTTTATAACTTAGTCCACTTTTCAGACATGACCGATGTAAGTCATTTGCGATGGTTTTAGTAACATTGGAGTTGTGCTCAGATGGGCAATCCCAGACTATTGGAGTTGACAGCACAATTGTGAGTAGTGTGGTAAAACTGGACCTTTCTTACTGAGAGCATTCCTTTTGGCATCAACCAGAGCAGAAGTGAAGCAGTAGTAAGTGTTGTATCTGAGAGCTGATTTGACAATACACCAAACTGTTCAAGAATGTGTAGAGTGGGACAGTTTCTCCTTCACAACTTCATGTAAAACATGCTGACTTTCTCTTCTCTGTAGGTATCACCTCTTCAGTCCTCTTCCTTGTCCTTGGGACTTGGAGGAATAGGTAATAAATTCTGACCTCAACACACTGCTGAAAATGAATGTTGGAATCTGCTTGTCTCCCAGTCTAAATCGTGCTAATAAGATTAATGTGAAGTTTTAGCACCTACTGAACATACTGTTTTGGCATTTGACACAAGAACCTTATATTCAACAGGCTCAGCACTGTAATACACATAATGGATTTAGAAAGTACACATTACTAGATTGTGTTTTCAAATACATTTTGCCCCCAAATAATTAGCAATGTCATGAGAAAGACTTGCTGGACTTTTTCCAGTTTAGCCAAGGGTTTGGGGCTTTTTTTAATTTAATACTTGTGACATTGCTCTCTTTCCCAGAAGTTCCCAATACAACAATAGACATGGTATGGTCAGCCTGAATTGGGCCAGTGTGATGTGGGACCTCTACATTTGACTTCTGTTGTTACTTGCAGGGCAGGAACATGATCACAAAAGGGAGACAAAGTACCGTGATTTCACACAAGTGTTCCCAGTGAACATTTGTGTGCAAAGTTTTGGAAGTCTGCATTTTCTTTAATTGTCGCTCTACTTCTGCAGACAACATCCTAAAACTGTTCTTCTGCTTTTGACTCTATTACCCTTTTACTTGCATTCCATGAGTCTTAAATTGAGCTTGAATGTTATCTTTGTGTTACTAAAATAGATATATATTTTCAGGGACTAAAGTTCAATTATTTTATTATGAAAATTAAGTTATATGAAAGACATGGCTGTTCACAAATAAAGTTCTTGTACTGTAGTTCTGGATTAGGACCTTATGAAGCAAATTCTGCCCCTGTCTGCCCCCCATTTATTTTCATTGCTCTAAGTTGTAATTGTAAAACTTACACTACAAGATAAATCCCTTAAAGCTTGCAGAGTTAACAAATAATTACTTATGACCTGTGATATAAAGAAAAACAAAAAGAAGCTACTTATATGACTTCTTTACAATAGTAAAGTTTGTTAGGTTTGACAGTCCTTTCTAGCAATCATTGACACCTAGAGAATTTTAACAGTTTTGAAAGGCCTAGTGATCATTTCCAAGCATAATGAAATCTAAATCCGTATGTAAACTCTGTCTTAAAGGTCAATGAAAATTAAATTTTTATTAATCTTAAAAAAAGGAAAAATATTTGTTTTCTTTCTTGCCCATGTCTTAGCAAACCACTCTGCAAAACCTGAGACATTGGATTCAGCAGTGATTTCAGCAAAAGATGCTGAAGAAATAAAGAATGTTATATGTGTAGAAGAGCACAGTAATGGTCTCAAGAAAACTGCAAAGGACACTTGCACTGCAAATGGGAGTACTTTTGTAAGCAGTGAAACATCTGATGGGGATGTATACTCTCATGATAAAGTTAATGCTCAGGACTCCTTAAATGATAGCACTGGTCACAAAATGGACAATGAGGTCACTGATGATTTGGCAAATACAAAAGAATCTCAGATTTTTTCAGAACAAGTTGATAGTACAGTTACAGAGAAGCAGCAAACCCAAGAGAAGACAACGAATGACTTGGACTTTGAACTGTCTAGTGACAGTGAAAGTGACGATGGATTGGATACCAAAAAGTCATCCACTTCTGTATCAGATAGTGAGAATGAGGAAAAGAGAAGTTGGAAGAAATCCAAACAACCTCTACAGGATGAAAATTTGCAGCAAGAGAGTTGCACTGATGTGAGTGAGAAAAAGGATGGTCTGGTGAACCATTCTGGGGACACACAGTCGTCTTTACCTAGTGAAAATATCCAGGACAAAATTGATCTTGAAGCTCAAGAGGAAAGTGAACAGGAAAGCCTTAGTGATTTAGGAAATGGGTCTGGAGACAAGAAAGAAGCTGAAACAGAATCTCAAATTAGTGAACAGTCTGGCATGACAATGGGTGAGTCCTTAAACCAGAGTATGGAGGAGGAAGAGGAGGAAGATGATACAGATGACGACGACCATTTAATATACCTCGAGGAGATCCTTGTGCGAGTTCACACTGATTATTACACAAAGTATGATAAATACCTGAAAAAAGAGATTGAGGAAATTCCAGACATCAGAAAAATAGTACCAGAATTAAAAAGTAAAGTCTTGGCAGATGTAACCATCATATTTAGCGGACTTTACCCGACAAACTTTCCTATTGAAAAGACACGGGAACACTATCATGCCACAGCACTTGGAGCTAAAATTGTGAAGAATCTTGTACTGAGTGCTGATGATCCTGATAAAGCAACGCATCTCATTGCAGCAAGGACTGGTAAGTATTTGAGCAGCTTTTAGTCTGTTAGAGTTCATTCCTTGAGCTCTTTCGTATAATCTACAGACTTTAATGTAACTGAGATTAGAATCAAAATCAAAGGAAGGATTCTTCCTAAAACAATTTAGCAGCCTTTATAAAAGAATCTTTCTCTTCTTTTTGCTCAGATGTGACTTTCAATTATTAAAAGTAGGAGCCACTAAATACCCTCTAATATAATGTCACGTCCTAGTTTTTTGTTAAGAATTGGCAGTACTAATAGTCAAAGACTCAAAGGTGTTGGATAGAAACTTTTAATATTTCTGTCAAAGAAAAGTTTATGGTCGTCTTGATATAAAGGTATAGCAGGACTCTCAGTTTCTCAGATTCACATCTTACGGTTTAGTTTCACTTGGTATGGAATTTAAACAAATTATTTTAAGAGACTAACATCCTGTCACTGCACTGTGCTTAACCTGTATTGGTTTGTCAAAGGAAATGTAAGAGTTCAGCATAACTTTTCAGTTGTCTTTGAGAAAGCTGCCTGTTTTTTCATAAGTGTAATAGATAGCAATGTACCATTGGTAGCTGCCATAGGAGGGCTACCAGTTAGCAGCTCTAGCTTCTAGCACACTTTTTTTTTTTTTTGGTTGCACCCTGAGGCTTGGTTCCCTCATTGCTGGCCTTTCAAAATTACATAGAATCTAAATATCTCGTAGATCAAACCTATGAAATCCAAAAGTAAAACTGCATGTTTTAAATCATCTAAAACAGGTAGTTTTAAGACACACTTGGACGTCATAAGCAAAGAAATACATTATCTGCCACCTATTGTTTTTGGATTTTTTTGACTGGAATTCATTTGGGGTTTTAGTACATCTGAGGCAGCTTAGTTTCATTGGTTTATATTTTAAAGAGAGGGTACTTTCTTCAAAAATCTGTATGTCAAAAGGCATTTATGTAGTAAAAGCATATGATATAAATAGACATTTTAGTAGTAAAAACAACCTAAAACTCAAGAGATGGAATTAGATGCATTGAAATTAATTGGGATTCTGGGCTGTGAAGGTCTGATAATTGTAACAGTGAATGTGAAGTTTTGAAATCAATGGATGCATCACTTTGGGACTTCATTGTTTTACTAAAGTTGCTGAACAGCTGTTTTTAAATTTCATAAATAGTAATACATATTTCAGCAAGAAATTATGCAAGTTCATCATACTTCATTGGAGACATAATAGTCATCAATGTAAGAGATGTTTTTCCAATTTCAAATCTTAAAATGCTTTATTTCAAAGTTGCTTTGTTTATCTTAAACTAGATGACTTCTGAATGTAGTTATACATCAGATGAAATTACTGTGTGATGGGGTAAAATTGATAGGATAAATGTAAATGAGAGTCTCCCAAGCATACAGATTTCTCTAGAGTGAAAAGCGTTGAAAAACACATCGTGTGCTAATGAGAAGCAGTTGACTTTTTATTTGGGTTTTTTTTGGAATGTACAGTTTGAGGGTTCTGTGTTTATGTAGATGCATCTATGCATCCTTGTGTTCTATTTTTATAAGTAAATTATTTGCCACCTGCACATTCTTAGTGAATCGTACCAAAGTACATCTGAATAGGAAAAACTATTTTAATTTTGGTTTTTGATTAAATTGCATATGGTGCTAATTCTAGATGAGGTAAATTGGCAGTCATTTCTGCCTAATGGGCAATACTGTTGTCATCTTTCATCATTACTTAATAATTATTTCTGTAACAATGTCAATGAAATAGAGGGATATAGAGTGAATAAAACGGTATTCTCCTTTGTAAGATTCTTGTGGATCGACTGGTTTTGGTTTTGTGAGGAGGTTTTGGGGTTTTTTTAAACTGGAGACTATTATTCTCACCTCTGGAAGGTGGGAGTAGTTACGCTGTATCATTCTAATTTCATGAAGGAAACTTCTTAATCAGAGATTTTAAGGATATAAATTTTGTTCTGTCACAGCTGGATTTGTGATAATTCATCTGTCAATGTGATTTTTATAGTGATTCTTTTATGGTTAGAGAGGAAATTCATACAAGCCTCTTTCTGACAGTAAGTCATACAAATGTTGCATCTTTGGCTCCTGTGGCAAACATCTGAAGCACTTCTTGTTGTCTGATTGCTGGTGAAAAGGGGAAACAAAAACATGTCCCTTCTTGAGTTTTATTCAGAAGTCAGTGATGTGAGACCAGGCAACATTGTCATCTATACTTTTATCTTTTTTTCTTTTTTTTAACGTGTTTGTGAAAAGCGATTCTGAAACCTCTTAGTTCAGTCTTTCTAGGTGACACCACTAATAGCAGTAGACTTGGGACTCTGACAAGCAGCTGAATGTGCATGTTTACTTTGCCCTAGCTGAGATGTAAGGAAAGGCAGATACTTAATCTGCAGCAGTGTTTGAGGGTAAATACTATTAGCTTTCTCATTTTGAAGGCAAAGGAAGAATTTGACAGAGGACTTAAAAGGGAAGAAGTCAGTGTGAAACAATTACCCCTTAAGTCTTGAAGTGATGGGGTTTCCCCTGCGAAGTGACCTCAGCATAGCTTGGTGCATTGAAATGAACAGCTACTGAAAAACATTTTAGATTGTTTTTACGGCATTTTTCCCAGCCTATTAGAGTAAATAATTTAATTTTCTTTTATTCTTTATATATACTTGTCTCTTTCTCTGCAGATAGGCCGTTTGTTTGCCTGTAGACATAGGTACTTTGAATTCTAAAACTAAATAAATCCTTGTCTTTGAAAAAAATTAGGACTTCATTACATAGGGCAGAAAATACTGTCTGCCTGAATTACTGTAAAATATTGGATCTTTGCATCATCTAGCTAGCTTTCATAAAGTGTAACTGAGAAAAGGCTATCCTATACTACTTTCCATTTTTCTATGGGCTGCCTAAATCTTGCTTCAGTTTTTGAAACGTCTGCTGTGTGCTTTAAGCATCAGTAAACTGCTCTTAGGATGAGTTTTTATAGCTGTGTACACATTTGGCTAAGCAGTTATCACACTGTTTCATAAACCTTGTTACGTTCCTCCTGAACAGATGAAAGACACTCTAGTTGATTCTTGTATTGAGTTTTTGCTGGTGGAGCAGATAGAGCTGTTCAGATCTCTCAAAAATTATTGTAGTGTGGTAGGAATGAAAATACATCAGTGTAAGCACCAAATTTCTTTATTTTTCAAAATATATTTGAGTCCATACCATTTCCTACTCCTATGATGTGTCAACAGCATTTTTTCCTGAAAAATATGTTCAAGGGCTGTGTCTGTTTTAAAAAATTGGGTTTAAGCATTGCTCTAAACTTGGCTACTAATCAAGTAAGTTTATTGCTCTTATTGGTAAACCACAGTGCAGAGTTGAACCTGAACTTTAGGCATAGCTTCAGAACAGCACATCTGTCACTTGTCTTAGCTTGGTGTTCTTGCAGAAGAGTTTCAGGATTTGATTATAAATCAAGATCTATATATAAAGATTATCTGAATAAAAATAAGCTTTTAGTGATCAGATTTTCTAAGCAATGTCTGGCAGCCCGGTTGCAAACTGCCATAAGGATATGTTGATTTTTGGTGTGTTGGAATCAGGAGAGAGTTCTACAAGTGATGCTGTTAATCTCTCCCCATCGTGTGCTTTGGTTAGTCCTGGCACAGCCTTGAGCATTCATACTGAGTTCCTCATGGGTGAAATTGAATCAGAGGCCACAGTCAGCTGAGCAGTTTTTAACAAGTTCAGAAATAGAATTGATAAGCACCTTCCCCAGCTTTGAAAATAACATTTTCTGATACTGTCTACTTTAGACTGTATCCATCAGAGAGTAAATGTCATGAATTTGGCCTCCAGTTGCTTCATGTGGTAAACCTTCTGTGCCTTTTTAACTTTGTGGAACAACTTTAGAATTTGAAGTAAGGAAAGGTGATTAGATGACAATAATGCAAAAAAGTAGTCTGGAAAATTAGTTTTTCTCTACGTGATTTTCAGCTCAGCTGCATAATTCAGATGCATCAGAAGTACTGTTGCTTGGATGGATTAAAATCTTCTTGATGTTTTGTCTTAAGTGTAATTTCACAAAGGAGAAGTTACACTGGGGGAGAAGAGGCAGCAAACATTATCACAGTGCTGTTTCTCCTCCCAGTTAAATTTGGTGTTTCACCAAATATTGCTTTAAGTACTTTATACATGTGAAATCTTGATTTATGAAGATGTCAGCTAGAAATAGGAAGCCTTCCCCAGGAGGACACAGTTGTGTTCCCTCAATGCAGTTTTCACTATGCTGGAGTTTGCAATAGGCCACTGCACTTTAGAAATGGGGAGGAGGAAGAAAGCCTTGATGTTGTGGAGGTGAGAAAGGTAAGACTTTTGACTCTTGGGAGGTGGGTTTGGTTACACACAAGTCTGTGTCACCAGCTTTCACAGAATCCTAGAACATTTAGTTTGTTAGGGACCTTAAAGACCATCTAGTTCCAGTAGCAACTTCATACAAAATTGTGCTGTTTTGGCTTTTGTGTTTAAGTTTTCTGTCATAATCCTGTCAACTAGAAAAATTTGCATAGCTCCTGAGCATACATCCAGCATGAAACAATCAGATGTGTGAATGCAGAGTGTGGGGGTGGGGAGGAAGGGGCAGGAAAATGAAACACCTGACACCGGTGCAGAAACATGAGTTTGAAAAACAGTTGGTGAAAACCATCTCCTTATGTAACTTGACAGGTTTAACATGAGGTGAAGGTGCAATTTTACAGTTATGTCCATGTTTCCCCTGATGAAGTCCAAAAGGAGCAGCATAGACCTGTGTGTCCAGCAGCTCTGGTTACCTGTTGTGCGTGCTGACCAGTGAAAGCACGTCTATGTGTGTGATGTTCAGTCAGCTCCAGAGCTGTTATGTGCAGGACAGTATTGCCAGCTGAGTCTGATATTTGATTCAGTATCTAATACCAGGCACAGGTACCTAAACTTCTACCAGGCTTCTTGCTCTTGTTGCCGCCTTTTTTTTTTTTTTTTTGCTCTGAAACTCTTACTAACCTGATTTTACCATCCTGTTTATATAACAGCCGTCTTCTTACTGGTTTGTTTTTCTGATGTTGTCATTCCTTTTCTCCTTTATTCTCAAAAGAAAGCAATGTCCAGGCTAAGCTTTAAACTTCTTCAATCCGTTTCCTCCCAGATCTCTTCAACTGATTCTCTTTTAGAACCTTTGCTTTATTTCCTCTGAAATATACCCTGTGTATAAATTAAATACAGCTTTAGACATAACTGTTTCTAACTGCAGGTATTCCTGCAATTCTTATTGAGGTTAATTAAATATTAATAATACCTCAAGTCAAAGCTCCTTCTGGTACCGTAAACTGGCTCATTTCCAGCAACTGTTGCATGAAATTTCTCTCAGTTGTTTTTGTGACTGATAATTAATTGGAAAACAGATTTCTTAAATCAGGTTATGTATGATTCAGGGACTACATTGACCTCCCTTATTTGGGTTTTATGTTTTAGGCAGTTAAAACTGCTTGAACTGCAAGGATGTGCTGGATTTAACACAGTTGCAATTCTAAAATTGTTTTTTACTGAATTTTTGGACAGTGGTTTTATTTTTCTTTCATGGCAAAAATTAAAATATGACATGTCCAAATCATTAGAGGTTTGGACAGGGCTGTATCTTGAAATACTTGTTTTTGTGTTTGTATTTATCTTGAGTTCTTAAATTAACTTTTTTTCAATAATACTAGTGTAGAGTAAAGCTTTATATGTACAGCTCTTACATCCTGAACTGTGCAATTGGTTGCATTTACGGCTGTAAAAAGAGGGAAATGTATTTGTGCACACAGTTTTGTTTTCTGTTAATCTAAAATCCAAGAAAAAAATGTGTATATAGAGAAAAATGTAGCCCTACTCCTATATTCCATTGGGTTTGGGGGATGAAAGGTGGGGAAACAGACTTTCAGCAGTTTGATAAATGACGAATTATCTCTTGCCCATTCTGTTTGTCTTTTAATCTTACAGATGTCTTAAACTAATCTGTCTAACCAACTAGTTAGGTCAATCCTCAAGTGCATTTCAGTTTATCAGTCTATCCCAGTGGATTGTAGTTCAGGCTGTACAAAGGATATCAAATATTTGAGATGAGCTGCTTCGTCTCGTCTTCAAATTATGTGAAGAAGTGTGGGTACTTCAAGATTTTCATCTTAATTGAAACAAGTAAAATCATATTGTTAAATGACAGTCATGAAGATGAAACTCCAGGGAACTGTGATGGAAACATCAAATTAATTTACTGTTCTTGCTTCCTTGTCAGAATTGTTCTGAAACTTGATTTTTTTATTTTTTTTTTTCTGGAGGCTTTATTGCTTCATTGTTCTCACATGTGTGAAAACAGACAAGGGCTTATATTATTAGTATTATTATATTTTACTTTGTTCCACTAGTGTTAATGTTTTTCCCTGATTCTCCTCCCCATCCCACTGGATTGGTTGGAGGAGTCAGAGTGGCTGGCATTAAACCACAGTACTGATTTTGGTGCTATTTGGCAGATTTATAGCAACTTTACTGGGTTTCTCTCTTGTTCTGGCATCCACAGAGAGCAGAATTTAAGATCAGCTGTTACTTGAAACCCGTACTGTTGGTGGTTTCACCTGGACTGCATGCTAGCCTGACATGTTGAGTGGGTGACAGCCTGTTAGAAGGTAGCACACTGTATGAACGGGGGGCTATGTCTAAAAAAGTTAATAGGATAAGTTAGTCAGACTTCAACAGCATTGAAAAGCTGCTTCTTCTTGGACTACTAGCAAATATAAGTGAAGGAGATGTTACTCAAAAGTGCATTTGTGTTGTTTGCTGAGCTAACATGCAGAGAGGATGCAGAGATTTTCTGTAAAAATCTTAATGGGCTACGTCCATGGTGCCAGTTCTTCAGAAAGTTACCTTCATCCAGCTTGAGTCTGAGGTTCTGCATCTTACTTAGATTGTCACTTCTATTAGCTGTGATTGTTTTGTTGGACTGGGAGGAGTATTGCTTTTTTTTTTCTGTACAATTGATGACAAAATGTTCTTAGTTTTAACTACACACTGGTTTATCTTCTGTGTTTCTGGGAACACTGTTATGTTGTGTTTGACTCTGCAATAGGCACAGAAAAAGTACGGCAAGCTCAGGACTGCAAGGATCTCCATGTTGTAAACCCTGATTGGCTTTGGAGCTGCCTGGAGCGCTGGGACAAGGTTGAGGAACAACTCTTTCCCTTAAAGGATGACTATATCAAAACACACAGGTATGTGCTATTCCTTGAGGGAATTGGGGCCATGAAAACAGGTTATTCATACAGTAATGCTGATTTGTTAATAAACTGGTTTCTGACAAGTTCAGAATGGTGTTCAATGCTTATGGATTCTATGGAAGAACTCCTTGGTTTTGTCCATTTCTCTTTTGCTTAAACTGAAGACTGTCAAAGAATCAGGAGGCAGTTCAGTAACTGGCACAGTGAGGAGAAAACTTGTGGTAGCATTACTTTCTTCAGCAGTTACTGTTATAAACTCTTAATTTGGAGAAATTGCCTCTTTCAGTTCATCCATAAGCTAACACAGGGAATGCCACTAAGGCATGGGATCATTCATGCTGCCAAAATATGTACATACTTTGACTACATGAAGAGCTGGTAAAGTACGGAATTTTTTGGCAAAATTTGGTAGTGACAAGAAAGATAGAAACAGAAAAATATCATAGAAAATTCTAAGGAGAATTGGAAGGCATGAAGATAGCAAAAACTGGAAGAAAGGAAGTAGTGAAAGGCAGTTTTGGGATGATAAGGAAGTGCCAAAACAGAAAAGGTAAAAAATAATTAGTGCACTAGGGTGACAGTAAGTAGAAGAGGCAGCCAAAAACATGATTAGCAAAGAGGAAGTTGGACGGCTGTCAGTAACAGTCCCCTGCAGAATAGTAGCATGCTAAAGTAACTCATGACAAGGTACTGTCAAGCCAGCTTCTGCTTCTTGACTTGTCTGTTTGGATAGACCCACATCTTGCAAACCTAAAAAGGTGGATTTTCCCTTCCATGTGTAGACAGGAAGGAGCACAGCATAATGGGGTTTCTGTATTAAACTGATGCTGGTGGCATTGATTATGCTAGAGATTTACTTTCAACTTACAAGATGCCCTTTGAGGGCAGAACATGGATGTGTAAGGCTTTGAAGACAGCAGAAGAAACATGTGGAAGTGAGGAAATCTGCCAAATGCGACACTAGGTAGAGACATGGGATCCCTATAAGTTAGGGAAAGGCATGTAGCCTGCTTATGGCTTGACTAGGATACTTAGTCTTTAGAAAGTACTATCAGATGGTTTTTAATCAAATTTTGGAATATTTGCATGGGATGCTTAATTTGTCTCAGAGACCTGACACTGCTAAGTTCGCAGCAAAAACCTGGACAGTGGCTTATGAACATTGTTTTTTGATGTCTAGATGAATGTTCATCTTCCTCCCTCTATTAATTTACACTTCCATTTTACTGAAACATGATCATTTTTCCTACTTCCATGTTTCAAATACAATACATCTTAACTTCATACTTTGCCCCCACCCAAGCTTCAATCAGTACGATATATATATCTTAATGCAAATACTTTTATTTTAACCCAATACTTGCAGCTTATTTGGAAGAGATTTTTCTCCTTAATGAAACTGCTTGAAATAGTGATTATGGTTCCAAAGCACTTAAACTAGGGGAGGGGAGAAGTCTGAGAACATTTGCATGTAAAATGAACTTAAGATAGCAAGAAAAAGAGTAGGTAAACTTGGAATTGGTTTACCGTGTTATTGTTACAAGACTGCTTCAGAAGCATCCATAAAAACATCTGGTAAAAAGCATCTTCAGTTTTGTGTCACTTCTGATATTTGGTACAAATTAATTGAATCTTTTTTTGATATAGCATTGCTTTCATGGAGCATAACATGCTGTTTTATTTGATGATTTTTTTAAAAATTATTCAATTTGCTTGCTGCTTTTTTTTTTGTGATACTTCATCATAATTGGATAGTATGTTATAATGGTGATTCCTGCAGAGTGATCTGAGTGTTTCTGCTGACTTCTAAAGTTATGTTTTTAAAATGCAGCAGGGTGATCATAGACAGTTTAGTATTTTTAAAAATTAGGATGACTTGCAAGTTAATACTACGTGTTACTTTCTCTCAGAGCAAATTTGGAGAGTAAATAGAAAGATTGATACCATAGCCTGCTTTTTCTTTGTTGCATATATGCAGATTATCATGCTATGCTAATTGTGCTGTTGTTACTACCTGAAAGCCATTTCAGTAACTTTGTGTTAAGACAATTTTAAGGCACACTTATTAATATTTTAGTAACTTAAACATGACATTATCTTGTATTTGCAGTTTTCTGTTTTAAATTCAGTGAGATTTTAATGAGGTGGAGGAGAAGAAATGTTTCTTCAGAGATTTTCCAAACCATTTCCCTCTTCTGCTTTATAAGAAAAGGGAATGCTCATTTTTTACGTTCTGGTTAGATAGCTCATTTAAATTTCTAATGCAATTTTTTTTCTAAACTCCATCTAACAGAGAAAATAGTCCTGCCACGTTTCCTGAGCCACCCAGCACATTTCAGACAGCTCTGTTTCACCCAACACCCATCCATCCGAAGTCTCAACCTGGTCCTGAAGTTCGAATTTATGATCCTAACACTGGAAAGCTGATCAGGAAAGGCACACAGACATCTGGGCAGTCAATGTACATCCAATCTCCAGCTCCTCCCATCACCTTGCCAGTCCACGGTGAACACTCATCCTTCAGGTACCTAAAGCATAACTAAGAGTCATATTATCTACATTTCTAGATTTTTGTAGTAAATCTTACTCTCGTTATCCTTTCATTTGATCAAATTGGCATTTTTGCTTTACTTTGTTTGCTTTCTAAAAAGCCAAGAAAATGAGCAAAAGTGAATAATCAGCTGAAGTGAAGTCAGGATGCTGCAATTGGAGATGGCTTTTTGTGCCTCACTGAAGTGGAACTGGAAACGTCAAACCAAATAAATTCCACTTGTAGTGTGTTCAGTCTAAAGAACGTTACAGTTACTGATCTCTGAAGTGAGGCAGCTTGATGTTTCTTAATGAGTCTTAGAATACTGGACTGTTTTTTTGTTAATAAAATATACCTGATAGCATTTGATTCTTGTTTATAAAATTTTCCTCTTCACCTAATCCCTTCAAATGGGGCATTAACTTTGTTTTTGAGGAATATCAGAAGTGATGGAAGAGGTGTGTAGCTGACTGAGCATTGTGAATTAAGGCCATAAGGCTGAGTGCTCCTTAGACCACACAGTCAAGACGCTAATTCTGGAGGAGGAAGAGGCAGTCTGCTTTTTGAAGTACAAAGGCTAGTATCTCTCTGGACTTTGTCAAAACCTGTGTTAATTTGTGTTTGCAAAAGCACCTCTTGTCTCTTAAAGATGTGTAAAATTCATCCTCAATTATCTAAATAAAAGATCTGACTTTCTGGAATTCTAACAAGCTTAGCAAGGCTTGTTCATTCCAGTGGTAAAGAAGTATCCAGGTAAAGGGAAAGCTTTTCTTTGTAAAGTGTAGTCTGTGTTGCCTTGTACAATATGATCGGATTACAGTAGTTGTTACAAAGCAATTCAGTTTCCAAAGAATATAAATCACAACTATAAATGCACAGTTTTCTACCTTTCTTCTCCCTCCCGTGCCACTTCAGCAGCGTTATCATTTGTAAAGATTTAGTGTCCTAGTGTAGCTTGTTATGTTTCCATTCTGTCTTCTGTTGTTAAATATTTCATATAAACTGTTTTTTTTCAGTTGTTTTCTGTTTGTAGCTTTTTTATTTCAGCTTTTTTCTGAAAAACACAGGTTCCCCTCCAAAAACACCGGGTTTTTGAGTCTCTCTTGTTTGTGAAGATGTCCGGTTTTCAGTTCCTTTTTAACAGTGTCTTATAAAGTCTGTTTTGGTTTACTATGGCATGGTAAATGAGCGTTAAATAAATAATCAAAACACAGCATGTATCCAGAGAGGAGCTGAAAAGTGTTTGGGTTTTTTGGTCAGTTGTTGTGAAAAGGAATTTTTCTAGAAATAAAGCCATATGTAATTGTCATGACACTTGTAAGGTGCTTCAGTGTGATGGGTTATGTTGATAGCACTGCATTACTGAATGTTTTCAAAGAATAGGTTTTGATGGTTTTCCTACCTTTGTCAACAACTTGTTAAGAGTTTGTCCACACCTACGACTATTTTTCTTTAATGCTGAGGTGCTTCTTAACTTCATTATCTTATTGAAAAGGAGAGAAATATACCTCAGCTGTACTCTTAGTTGAGTTTCATAGAGCTTCAGACAATTTTGAGGGTGGAGTGAGCCTGTGTCTCCTTTGTGCTCTCTTCTTTTATTTCAGTTCAGTGGGGTTTTCTTGTGACTGTCAGTGCTCAGAATTGAGATGTTTTAATCTGACAGTGAATCCAGTTACTCAATGCTGCAACTTTACCCCACAACTAAGCAGCTGTAAGAAGAGATGAGCATAAGATCTATGCGGAGAAAAATTAGTTTCATTCTCATTTCCTGTTGATTTGGTTCTAGTGGTGCGGTTGGAGACCTGTAAATGCTAATCTCTTAAGTGGGACACGTCTCTATTCCTCAGAGCAGTTCCACCTTCTTTAGTTAAGATCCTGAGGAGTGTTTTGGCAAAGTCTAGGAGAAAGGCAGTGTTTTAATACCACAGTGCAGACGGAGCAGGAAGGCTGTGAAGAAGTAACAAAAAGCCAAATAGAAACAGCTTTGCTGTGTCTTGACTGAGGAAGAGCTGAGGCAGTACTGTGAGCTTTGTCTTGAAGCATATGTCAATCACAGCTTTTTTAAAAAGCTTCACATCTGCTTTAAAATTTGATAAAATACTTGTCTTAAGAGAAAACTGCATTAGTACAGCAATTTATTGGTAGAGGACAGTGTATTTTTTGTCCTTTGTTTGACGGATGTAATGTGCTCCCTTGTTCACGTTTTACAGAAATAGGGGAATATTTGTAACTAAGCCATTGATTTTAAACAGTTAAAGTTGTTTGCACTCACAGCTGCTCCTGTTGCAGGTAGGTGTAGTCAAAGCCTCCAATCATTTTCTTTGATAGTTTCTCAAATCTTCATCTGATTCTTAATTTCAGATAGTGGGAAACAGAATTGCACTGCTGTGAGTGGAAGCCCTTGGGGTCATGGTAGCTGCACGTGGCATAGCAATGGTTCTTGGTTCTTGCAGGGCTGGGTATTGCAAAGGGCTTCAAGTTGTCTGAATACCATTTCATAAGAATTGTTTCAGTTCTCACTGTGTTGGATTTCAGTGTTTTTTAGTTTCTTTATGGGATTCAACTTGAAACATAATTTAAAACTGGATATAGTTTAAATTTGTACATGCAATTTGAAGTGAAACTCTCACCAGTGAATTACAGATCTGAGTTGCATTCAGTTAATATAGTCAACATTTCAGGCAGCAGGTCTTGCCATTGTGCTTAGCTCTGAGACTTGAGCACCTGCTTTTATCAAGGCTGCTGTGCCCATCCGAAGAATGAACAAAGTTTGCAGCTGTAGTAGAAGGAAAAAGAATGCAATGCTGCTCAGGGGCTGCTGATGGCCAGCAGCTCTTCTTTGTCTGAAAACAGGAAGGATTCCTGTCTAAAAATAACTTGCATATCAGAGCTTTGACATGCCTTATATATCTCAGCAATTTGCATTTTCATACAGAAACAGTATTGTACAAACATTGCAGTGAGCACTAAAATTGTAATGGGTCATGAGACGTGTCATGTAGTGTTGTACAAAGTAATGCAAAAGCTAATGGCAGCTTGGACTAGACCAAAGAAAAAAGTTATACTGTGAGTTACATTTTAGTGAACACTACTAATATGCTAACAGATGAGGGAAGGCTTAAAACATGGGTGTCGTTTACATGTGAGAAGTTAAAAGTAGCACCCTGGTTTAAAATAATGCTAAAGATGCACCAAATGCTTGGTTTGAAGAGGTGTGTCAAGGAGATGTTGGTAGCTTAAGTCATACTTGAAGATTTATATAAACTAATTTCACTTACAACATTTTTGTCTGAATTTGTATGTTCGTAGTTACTATTTTTCCTACCTAATGTTATCAATGGTATTATGACAGCAAAAATATGAAGTACCAAATTGAGCATGTGACTGGAATTTATATATTTTTAACACTTTCGTGAGGATGATGTTATTTTGGCATTTACCCTGGTGTATCAAGGATAGTGCTTGTTACTTCCACAAATGTTGAACTGACACTGCACATATATATGTCCTTGTGCATGTAATACTGGCAAGCAACAATCAACCTCTGCAGGGTTGAATATGGTGTTATTTTTTTAAAAATATTTATGAATCTCATTTAATTAAAAGTAAATGTAAATTCCTGTATTTTTATGGTTTTAATTTTTACGAAGCATTAGAGGCAGCTGAAAATGTAAAATCTTAAAAAATGTTTTTGACAAAATAAAAATGTCTTACAAGCCTTTAAGAAGACTTTACTTCACTTTGGTTTTGGAATGCTTTCATGAGGAGGCCCAGTGTTTCCTATCTAGTAGTAGTGGGAAAATACTAGGAAAAATATCTGACAAAAGCCTTTAAAAGCTATTAATACAGTTAATTTACAGTTAATATTTGTGTGCAATATAGTCAATTATGATCTCATGCTATTGTACAAAAGGAGAAGCTCTTGTCAACCATATGACAGTGTGTTATTAAAAAATCTGCTAGACTTATTTAGATTTATTTCTAGTCTAAGAAAATTGTTTGACTGTCATGCTACATATAACTTCTCTGTAATTCTTGGAATGGTCAAGCTTGTCATATTTTTAATAGAGTTGTGTAAGATGCCTATAGCTTTTTTTTTGTTATTCTCTGTTTTGCTAAGAATGTCAATGACATCGCCACGTTTCCTGCCTAGGTTACATATTAAAAAAACAAGGAAATAATACTTTAAAAGAACTTTTTGGAAAATACAGTGGAATGCCATATTATTTTTGTCATCTACCTGTGAAAATTACTGTCTGAGAGCAATTTAGTAGCAAAAGAGAACAGTGTGATCTTTAAAATAGAAAACATAGCAGAGGGGAGAGAAAAACATGCAGCCCAAAAACGGTTAGTAGTGTTGAGAAACTCTAGCAAAAAACCAGTTTGGTTAGTTCATTTTCACAGCATCCAAATTGTTTAAGCTTCACAAGAAATTCCACTGTACAGGAATAAGAGACTAGAGAGGGGCATGTGTCTGCTAGGCTGCTGAGGAAGTTGTGCTGTGTTTCTGGGGAGTCTCCTGCAGCAGAGGGTGCAAGTCTGGGTAGCATGACAGTGGCTGGGCTCTTTCCCCTCACAACTTCCCATTCAAAACAAGATTTCAAGTTTCCTGCACCTGTCCATGGGATCTGAGAAGAGAGATGTGTATTTGCAAAATATGAGCTGTCAGAATGAGCAATATTGACAGCTTTGTGTGGCTTTCAGATTTCATACATTCTGGACGAAAAAACACCCTTGATATTTAGGTAATGTTCTTAAGAAGTTGTCAAGTTGACAAAAGGAGAAATAGTTTTGTGGGACCTTACCTATTGCTGACTAGATTTGTGTAAGTTCGTAATGGCTTTTTTTGTGGGGGACTGTTGGTCTAAAGCTGATGCTTGCAAATCCTGGCTTGATGAGAATCAGCCATTCTGCATAGAAACTCCTGTCCACAGAGACTACACTGTACCCTTTTTCAGTCAGTCACCCTCAGAAACAGGTTGATGGTCTCTCACTTGTTAGTTTCAGCTTGAAACTGCTTGTGATTTCAAATACAGTCACTTTTATACCTGCTGTTGGTAGTATTCTCCAAATGCACAGTCTCTTGACTAACATAAATATTTTGTGACCCAGGAGCTTTGACCTTTGAATTGGATTCTGGGTGGTGCTGAGCTGCTGTAATTTGTTCCAGGAGGCTAATGTGACAGTACTGGTAGTTAATCTGTATTGTATAGTAACTTTAGCTTCTAGAAGTTTTTAGTGCTTAAGTAATAGTCACAGAAAAATTGACCCAAGGAAGGTAGAAGCCTCCTGCTGCTGTTGTACATGTAGTCTATCTTTTTTTTTTTTTTTTTTTTTGCTCTAAAGCAATTCCCGTGAAGCTATGATTATTTTATCCATTTTAATGGAGATTTTTATACTGCTTTTTGTATCTGCATGTTTGAATTAAGTACAGTAATTAACAATATAATAGAATACAGACTAAAAGAAAAAGCTACCATATTTCAATGTGCTAGCTAAAAAGAAATACTGGCTGTTTTGCATTTTATCCAGGCTTAGCGTGTGGCAAATGTCTGAAGATTGACACTGCAGAAGTACTCTTTCTACATGCAGAACTCTTGTCTGTAAGGTTGAGAAATAAAAGGGTATACTCTGAGACTCAAAAGCCTAGCACAGATCGGGAAAAATGCTTTAGAATGTAGGCATTGCTTTTGGAATAATAAAATTTGTCAAGTGATGGAGAAACTCCACTTGTGGAGGAATATTAATGTATTTTAAGGGCAAGGCATCTGCAACTACTGAAGCTCTTGGCAACAAGAAAGGTTTGATGGTTACTTAAAAAAACAATACAAAAGCAGAAGAGTGAGTGCCTTGTCAAAGGCAGAATAAAAACTTTAGCTGTCAGGCTGAAAATAAAAGCATTAATCAGGAGACTTGACTGACCTGTTGATGAACACAGAGCTTTATTAAGCAAAGTCATAGATACATGACAGTCATAAATTGTTCATAGGATTTTATTTGTAGCTCTGAACCAAGTAAATCTTTCTTATGTGAGACTCCTGAATTTTTCAGAGTTGTTCAGCCACATCAACAGCAAATGTTTGAAGAAGACGACCTACCAGCAAGTGAAAATGAAGAGCAGCCTGGTCCATCTAAGAGGAAACGCCAGCCAAGTATGTCTGAAACAATGCCCCTGTACACTCTATGTAAAGAGGATTTAGAGAGTATGGATAAAGAGGTGAGCTTAACTAATTCTGACAGATTTTTAACATTTTAACTTTCGTTAAATTATGCATGTATGTGAACTGACCTCGTATGACACTACAGTAACTTTAAATAAAAGCCACATCAGACAAAAGTAAGGCTTAGGCTAAAATGCAGTTATGTTCTGCAAAGCAGAACAGAATACTGTGGTGTGTAAGTAGACCTTTAATGCAGAATCTCATTTAAGAATATCTTTTTCACATAAAACATGTTATTGAATTCGCTCTGTGGATAGCTTTGTCATGTATCATTTTAGAGGTTATTTGCTTTGCTTTTTTTGCAGTAAATCTCAAAAATAGTCTCCATGAAAAACGGTGGGATGGGAGAAAGAAGAGAGGTCTGCAGGTGTAACAGACACAAACTATATGGAAGATTTGGGAGACAAACAAGAGCATAGGGCCCTCGTTATCCATAGACATGTAGTTGCAGTGTTGTTAAGTCGTAGCTATAATTGTTTTGCAGGTGAAGGGAGCTTTCTGTTGCAGAGTGAACAGCATATCTTTTGTCCAAAAGCACATTATTTGGAATTCATTGTGAACCTCTAGCTGCTCACTTTTCACTCACCATTCTATGCACTTCTTTCAAATGAGCCAGCATCTTACATAATATTAAATGATACATAGAAGAAAAATTACCTATCACTGTGGACCATGTTTTCATGAATTTATCTCCTGTTTGACTTCACTACAAAATCTAGTGACCCTGGAGCTTTAATTCATCTTCAGGCTTAGATAGTTCATTGGGGTGGGGACAGGAGCATTTAACTGGCCATGTTCTTGGCAGTAAGTTCTTTCCAAGGTTCTAGCTATAACAGGCTTTGAGTTATCTTCAGAAAATGTAATAAAAGTATAAGAAGGGAACTGCATATTTCACCAACAAAAAAAGAGTCTTTATATATTCAGTAGAGGGTAAATTTGAGATGGACTTTCAGATGAGCTTTAAGCTGGTATTCTGGGCAAGTGTCCCATAACTTTCAACTGCTGTGATGATCTCCTTTGAATTTCAGGTGACTCCAGGCTTTTAACTTTACCTGGTAACTCTTGGAGTTGACAGCTTTTGATTTATTTTGCTTTTTGTTCTAAAGTATTCTGTCCATTTGATCTCAAACCTTCCCAGAAATAGTATTTCTTCTTGTCATGATACCAGTCCCTGAATCCATCTGTGCCTTCCATCTGTATTATCAGTGATATTTAAAAACAATTGATATTATGGGTCACCCTTATGATTTTATGTACTAGCATATTTTTCTAATCATGTGGCTTTTGAAAAATACTAATGAATTGCTGATGCAATTCATCAGCAATTGTGTACACTGAGTCAAAAGGATGTGTGCATGATTTTCAGTTTCACTGCATATTGGTCTATTTTTAAAGATACTATTTAGGAGCCTTGTAAAAAGTCTGAATCTTTTGGCACTGTTTGTTTTGTGATTGATTGCTCTCTGCTGCTACATTTATGACTAAAGAAATTTGTTTTTCTACTTCTCCTACAACTATAAACATCTTAAATTACAATGATTTGTTTTTAAATTATGCTTTTGCTTAAGCAGCATATTATGCTTGGAAACTAGACTACATGAACTACATGAAAAAATGAGCCCAAATTCCAGTGACTTTCCTTCATAGTTGGCTTAGCTTTGGTTCCAGGAGTATGATTTGAGGTAAAAGTTGCTGCCAAAAGTTTTCCCTTCCACCAAGTCTCTGTTCTTGGGGCAGCTGAACCAGTAGCAAGCTATGTTTGGAGTTTGGTGCAGAAGCAGGGTGGGATTTTTCTGGTATTTTAGCTTCTCAGTTTGATTTTATCAAGGATCAGATATTAGCACTGAGACATGGAGGAGGGGTGCACACAGGACATATATCAGGGAGGTTGAACTGTATGTGGTAGTGCCAGCAGGTCATTGTCTCCTGGAAGCTGACTATAAAAGACAGGCAAGGAAAACTTGGGCTGCTAACATCACCTTAGGAAAAGTGTGTTCATGTAGAAGAAATGTGATGCAAGTAACTAAGCAGGATTTTACAGCGTTGTGTGGGAGTACACTTAGGAAATAGAGATGACGTGTGGTAATGTAGTCTATAAAATAGAAAATTTAGTGGAGTCTACACAGGAGAGTCTACTGTCAGGATCATTATCAAATAAAGTGAAAATAAGCTTGATAAGTCTTGCTAGTTGGGACTCAGTTCGCTTTGGTCACATTGTGGCTACTTTAACTTCCCGAGAAAGGTGTTTGCCCCCACCTCATTCTTTATCAAAATGCTTTAAAGGGTAAGAACCTTTCTGGAATCAGATTGTCCCTAATAGATGTGGAATTTCTGCTTTTGCCAAAGAAATGCTTTTGCTTCATTTTTATGCATTCAAGTGGCTATGGCAGCCACAAGAACTGCAGCTGGCTGCAAACTGCCTGGGCAGAGCGAGGGTGTCTGTTCCAGTCACAGCAGTGATTTCTTGCTCCACTTCCCGGGTGCTCATGCTGAGGTTGTTCAGGTTAGGAGTATGTGGTCCAAGGAGAAGGAAAGCAGTTCCAGCGGGACCTTGCAGCTGTGTAAGCCAGTCCAGGCTCAACTGCTGTGTCCCTGCCCTAAGCCACTGTTGATAATCATGGGACCCTATGGCAAGACAGTTCAGGGAGCTGGTTGGGACAATAAAGATCATTTCCAGATTAATCTTCGTCATTACCAGCTTCCTGCAATAACCCACCATTGCTGCTGCATGAGTGCTAGTGCCAGGAGCAGGCAGAAGATGGGAAGAGCTGGTAAGAAGAGTGAAG